>NC_069111.1:46714461-47026961 GCF_025612915.1 Magallana angulata
TAGTTTATGCCACAGCATAAAAGTCGTATCGTAAGAATCGTTGCTTAGAATTAATCACACTATACAGTGTATGTCTTCCAACGACGACCTTGGTTAATCAAATTAAATGTATACATTGTAGGTCCAGTTCATTACTATTCTATCATTAATTAAGTCAATGTCATTTGGTGATTTATTAATACAATTTGATACCCTTTACAGAGGCGAACGTTAGAGAACGGTACGACTACTGCCAGTTATTATGGGACTATTCATATCGACGCCTGTCTGGCACTGTGTGATATCATAGGTATAACAAGGAGTCAATTTCCTATTGTAATTTAATGTATGAAAGATAGACTATGAATTAGTACATGTTTATTTATTATAATCTCTTTTAGAGGAGAATGGTCAACGAGCGTTGGTGGGAAAAGTGAACATGAATGCCAACTCCCCCGACTACTACATAGAGGAGTCGGTGGACGTGTCCGTGTCGGAAACAAAGAAGTAGGTATTGTTGGCATTTGGGCGATTCTTGCCTTCTGATAAGTTTATTTAAAAACTGCAGATTTTCGAGGAAATGTGTTGACGGACATAACAGCTAAATGTCCGTTATTGCAAAAAACCCACACTGTCTTGCAAATGATTTCACTCTTAAACTATTATTTTACTTATTTCATACATGTAGCTCAATAACAAACTTGCAACAAGTGTGATATTTGATGTCTTTTGACCCCTTGACCTTTCAGGTTTGTTGACGAAGTCTTACAGAAAAAGGTAAATATTTCTCTTTGAAAACCAAAATGAATACTAGTAGCCTTCTCCCTTTGAATTGGTTAAATAAGCGCTCGTAATACAGTATTATTCCTGGCTACATGTGATTCGAGAATCGACTAATTGTGGATTGTGGTAGTACAGTGTAGGTCCAACAAATATTCCTTTTAAAAGAATGATCGACATGTGATATCAGTTGTCAGCATGAACTGTTTTAATGTTATAACAAGCAAAAATACAATATGCAAATACAATTCGACCTAAATGTCTCTGTTTTACAAAAAGTAACAGTATCCATATCGCAACAAATTTTTTTTCAATTTGAAATTTATAGCTTATATGAAAAACATACAGAATTATATAATTTGAATTAACATCTGGGTTTTTTTTTGTTGGACTTAAAAAAAAAATAAGAGCGATATCGAAGAATACTTAAAAGGGTATAACGTTTAACAGAAAATTATAAAATTACATATGTTAGCAGTTTGAATGCAATGGAATAGGATGATCCATCATCATGATCAGTTTTTGTATAAGAATACTAACAGCCATTCCTTTCTCCCTCAGTACCCCCGGGTTTTGCCCATTATCACCCCACGGTTCGCCATCAGCTGTAGTCAGCAGTTAATGGACGCGCTAGGTCTACTTGCCATCGAGAAAGATCTACATGTTCAGGTATGTACAGACGGTTATTATATAAAGCAACATTTAGAATTTTTATCACTAATGTATGTGTCAAAGTTTTGAATTTCTCTATTATACAAATGTATTTATTTTTAAAAAAAAAATTAAAAGAGTTGAAAAAAAAACGTTGAGTCAGTCGAGGGTGATTTATTTAATTAGACGTTGGGGGTTTTCTTTAGACACACATCTCTGAGACCGAGGACGAATGTGAGATGGTGGGTAAACTGTACCCGGAGTGTGAGGACTACCTGGACGTATACGACAAGGCCGGGCTAATCCGAAACAAGGTCTCTCTCTCTCTCTCTCTCTCTCTCTCTCTCTCTCTCTCTCTCTCTCTCTCTCTCTCTCTCTCTCTCTCTCTGATAAAAGAGTGTCGCCGGAGAAGTTGCCAATGCTTTATTATTGATTAAGCGTATGAAACACAATTAACCACTTTGTTCCAATTTTTTGTCACCAGACTGTACTAGGCCATGGTATCTACTTGTCTGACAAGGAGAGAAAGAAGATCAAACAGAAAGGCGCCTCCATTTCTCACTGCCCAAACTCCAATTTGTCGTGAGTTGTCTGTGCATTATAAATGAATTGTCCTTGGCCTCATTATCTGAATTTATGTCATAGATATGAAGGCCCTTGATTTTTTTGTAGCATACGGAGTGGCATCTTTAACGCCCGACAATGTCTTTCAGAAGGGATCAAAGTAGGACTCGGCACAGGTGCGTCATATTGTGATAAGAGAAATATGTACAGGTACTAAAGTTTGGGGTCTCCTTGTGTGCAAAGTGATTACAAGAAGTTAGTTACACAAACGACAGTTTATTTTTTGATGATTTCCGAAAATAAACGCAAACTCTATACCCAGGATCACCAACCCGTACACATGTGTAGAAAGACATGATCGGTACCATATTTTGATGACGTTTCTCGCACTTCTCCATATGTACATGTATATACATGTAACTAATAGAAGACATGTTGGTGACACAATATCAAAAACACTGTTTTTGCATGTAAATATCCATTTTCCATAGTACAGATTCACCGATACATTTATTTAAGGAGTACGAAATCAATCTGAGTTTTGACTGTGAGGTGATCACTATAGTCGGGGTGTGGTCATATCCAATAAAGCGCTAATGGCTTAATGATAAATTTGATCAAACCTGACCGTATTGATTACCTCATAATGATCAAGGAAAGATTTCTTATTCCGTATAGTTAAATAATTTTCAGTAATTGTAGGAATAAATATTAAATTAGTGACATCTTTGTGTTATTACATTTCGTATAATGATGCAAACCCCACTTGCACCCCAGCGGTACGTCATTTGCGTCATTTAATTTAGTGAATTACGTTTAGTGTTACATTTATTACAGAAAATGTCACTAGAAAATGTAAATATAATGCCATATTTTCAATTTTGAATTAGCCTTCTTATTTTTAGTATTCTAAATATTTTGATGATTAAGGTTATTTTCCTTAGACGTGTCGGGTGGATACAGCCCCTCTATGATGGACGCTATGAGGACCGCTATACACGTGTCCAACATGTTGACCATCAAGGACCGCACCCACAAACCTATCACCCACAGGGAAGTGTTCATGATGGCCACTTACGGCGGAAGTCAAGGTAAGTTCAGGTGATCCAATTATTACACCTGTTCATTTCTGGTCATGAAAATTACCGTTGTTTAGCATCAATTCGTTTCTGAAAGTTTGGACTTGCATATCATCATTGGATATACGAATATGAGGATTCCAAAATCGTGTTGGTTCACATTACAGACACTCGTTTCTGAAATAAAAGTTCATCTACCCCTTTGTCTAATATCAGAACCAAGTCTCTTTGTCTCGTCTTCTCATTCTTTACTTAATTATCTAAAACTTGTATGCATCTATAACTTGACTGATTATACAAGAAGCATTCGTGCAAAAATTGAATTTATGCTGCATTTGATTTAAGCGATTCCTTGTTTTTGATTACAATTGGTTGTTATATTTAGCTAAGGATATATGCATACTATTTTAGTATTTGGATTGATTATCAGTCCACCCAATCGTGGCTTACACGTTACTAGAAATAATAATGTAGCTTTGTGCCGAGACAAGTTAGCACTCTTATCAGGTTTGGTTTTAACAATAAAACAGTCTAACTGCTTACCAGGATTAAAAAGCATATTTTTAAAGTTGTTTAAGTGAGCCAGTAAATTTCTGTGACACGCCCTGTCTTTCCAGCCCTAGCTATAGACCATCTGGTGGGTAACTTTGAGGTGGGTAAGGAGTTTGACGCCCTGCTGGTGTCTCTGGACTGTCCCGGCTCTCAGGTGGACATCTTTGATGACGACACCCCAGAGGATCTCGTGCAGAAATTCATTTTCCTGGGTAAGGATTATAGATATAAATGTAAAAGAACTGTATGAATATCATAGTATTTAGAGCGAATGACTTTTGAATATTGGATCAAAACAGATTGCCAGGTGCTGATACGTTTTGATTTAAAAAAAAAACCCCAAAAACAACAGCATCGAACACGTCGATAGGTGGTTCACAACTTAAAATTCCGAAACTAACTTTTATAAAATTCAAAAGAAATTTAAATTGTACAAGAACTTAAATGCACATTTATTCAGCATGCATTATTTGCAAGCACAATTTGAAAGATATTGCTATCCAACATTACAGTTTTATATACCTGAAAGTTATTTTTCCTTAACAGTGACATATATATGTACTTTGATCATCTTCTTTGGTGAAAATTGTATTACATTGGACTCAGACGACATGATGAAATACAATATGTAGTATACGTGTTTTATTAAAAATATTACATGTAATGTATCCATTGAAAATAAGGGTCTTTTCTTTTTTCCTCAGGTGATAACAGAAATATACAAAAGGTGTTCGTAAACGGAGAAGATGTTCTACAACGAAAGGTGCCAGATGTATGTCCGAAAGCTTAATAAAATAGATATTCGATAGGACCTTTAAACATTTCTAAACATGCTACGAGTGTAGGTTAAATAATCATGGTCTGATAATACATAGTAAAACAGGTAACTGAATGATAATTATGATTCTAAAAATTATGATTTTTTTTATGACAAACCATGGATTTAAAAAAAAAAATATTTATATATTTCATTTTTTTTGCGATGCCAAAATGAATAACTCGCCTGTTTTGATTATTTCTAATTTAAAGTATAACGTGTATTAAATTTATGATTTCTTACCTGGTTTTTTTTTTTCATCGAATGAGTTGAATGTGAAAAATTTGTTGCTTGTGTAGATATGTATATGATAGAGACATTTTTCATGCTGTGCATAATCGTTTTATGAATAATCTCAGTGTTGTTTAACAGTTTTCTAATTTTAGAGAGCTTTACATTTTTTATGATGGTTTTTTTATTTATTTAGTGTCAGAAAGGATAGCTTCCATATTGTGATATAGAAGATGTTTTAATTACTCTACTTAATTATTAAAATGCAGAATATTTTCTGTCTTTATTCGCCAAAATTTAAGATGAAGCTATCATATGTAAATATGGTAATCTTGACATTGTACATTAAAATTATGATTTAGATTTTTCATTTCATTGTTTAAAAGAAAGTTATTAAATTACTCAGACCTTCAATATATTTTGGACATATTAACATATACGGTTTGTTTTCATGACTACCGGTACATACATGTATATTCATTAATGCATGAGTTATATAACGAGAACATATTTACATGTATATTAACAGAATAAAATGACAATACGGTGTGTAAGATACAAATGTAATTTAGTGATCCAGGCATCTTGTTGTTCAATATATTTTAAAAAGTTTATGATAATAATGCAATCAGCATTATGAAAATTGTGTTAACGTTGTATTTTGAAATAAATTTATCAAACCAGTTGTGTATTGCTTGAATTGTTTGAGCATGTGAATGTTGATCATGCATATGCTTTTATTTGAATTTTATTGTCAATTCATATCAACCTGTAGACATGACATTGTATATATCTTCGGTAGTTTGTAACGCAGGGTGCAGTGTAAAGCTTGCATTTTCAACCAGGAAAAGTCGCCTTCAATGGTGAATTATCACAAGTGAAAGTATATTTTGCACTTCTTATAGTTGTTAATGAATTGTTTCGGGAAGTAATAACACATTACTTGGATCACAATATAGGCTTACTTAGGAGTATTATTTTTTTTTTGTCATGATTATTATTTTATAAACTTTCCAAAAATTATAAAGCTGCAACTTTTTACTTACTGACATTGTTAAGACCTCGTGTTACTATATAAAAGGTTCGATATATGAATAACAGAATATGAACTAACTTACAAAAAATCGTGGGACATAGCATGGTCGCATTTGCAAAACTTTCCGGGATTAATACATTGTATCATTATTCATTTTGGATTTTACATGGCGGTACAATATTCCGATGTAAACAAGGAGAAAGTAAGTAGGGCAACTTAGGAAGTTTAGTTTATTTTAATGACAATTTTTAGTAATTTTGTCATTTTTGGTGTGTATTTTGAATTAAATTATTTATTTTACATACATTGCTTTGAATCTTCAATTTTGTCATAATGCAGTCCTGTGAACAAACGAAGAAACCGATTTCAAAGTGAAAGAGCAGGATCTAGAACAATCACCTGATCACGTACATGTAATTGTGGCTTATCAGCGTCTCATTTCCTTGTACCTTTCCGGTCGAGGAATTGCTAATATGGCCTCAAAACAGCAGATAAATATCGATGTGGTAAGCGATGTCATCTGACCCTGGTGTTGGGTTGGGAAGAGGAAGATGGAACTCGCCATGGATTCCGTGAAGGACAAGTATGATTTCCATGTGCGATGGGAGCCGTTTTTCCTCAAACCCAACACCCCACCCGAAGGAATCCCTAAACCAGCTGCGTACACGGACCCAAATAATCCAAGGTAAATTGCAAGAGCCTTTTCAACGCATTTCTTGTTGACAATTTATACTGCTCTGTTCGAGCCTAGTTTAGTCATTCCACTAAAATAAATTAACCTTATCACTCTTAATAGAGTGAATAAATGTTGAATGGTTTACATTGTTACTTGTATATTGCTGAAAGGTCTTTTATAATTTACTATTATGTTTTGTGCAATAATGCATTGTGATTCATATCTACATTGTAACAGGGTGGCAGCCTTGATTCAGAGTGGGGCAGAGATCGGATTGCAGTTCACCAACAAATGTCCTGTATTCCCTAACACCCTGAAGGCACATGCATTGATGGAATATTCCAAAGAAGTAGAAAATGGACAAAAACAAAATGACGTTGCAGAAAAACTTTTCAAGGTTAATACTGAAGCTTCTTTTTCAATTAAATTACATTAAATTACATGTATAATCATTCCATAGATGCTGATGGAAATTTCATCCTGCAGCTTTTTGCCCCAATACTATATTGTACATGTGAATTTGTTTATTTCACTCTTAAAATAACAATCACATTTTCAATGCTGTTACATGTGCTTTTTCAGAAGTATTTCACAGATGGGGAAAAGCTAGCTGATGAGACTTTGCTGGAAGTAGTCAGTGATGCGGGTCTGAGTAAGGACAGCTTCCTGGATTATGTCACTAATCCTGATAATCTAGAGAAAGTGGTCACTAAGGCAGCCAGGTGGTCAGCCATGGGAATCTCAGGTAAAACACAGTAACTTGTTTTATTTCAAAGAATATAATTAAAAATGGCTTTACAGTACATATCAACCACACTAAAGCATTAATGCTGGAAACTTTTCTTTCATTAAGTCGAAATTTCATATAGGACAATTAATCTTCAATTTATATACTGATCAGATATACTTTCGGAGTGAAAGATAATATTGTCTAATCGTAATACATACACTCTATGTGCATGATTTAGATTAAACAATACCAGAGTGACATTTGAAAATTCTGCAGGTGTACCAACATTTTACATGAATGGACAAAAGATGTTCTCAGGAGCTCAGGATCCGCACACCTTCACGAAAATGTTTGAAGTGGCAGCGACCAGATTCCCACTTCAACCCGAAAGCAAGAATTAGAGCTACTAAAGGTGTAAAGTAGAGAGTAACAGATTGATCACGGTTCCACCAGGTGTGAAACAGAAAGGTGTAGTGAACAGGTGAACAGGACGGTTTGATGTTCTATGCCTACATTTTTTAATTAATATGAGACATTCATTGCTAGGAGCAGGTACACCCTGTATACATGTATACATGTAGTACAAAATATAAATTATATGTAACTTTAGAACAGCTTTCAGTTAAAGGTACCAAATAAAGAACAGTTTAGTATTTGTTTTTTTTTGTGAACCAATGAAAATTTTCATGGAAAAAAAATTTGAAACCAGGAAATTGGATATGAATACTTTCACTACCAACAATCACTAGACTGTTCTTTGTTTTTATTGTTAGAGTTAATCTGTTTTATATTCTGTCTCTCTCTTATACAAGAAATAAAACTGGATTTAATGATTAAAGTTTCTTGAACGTAGTATGTGATTTTCGTTATTTGATCACATGATCAGATTTCAATTGGATTCCAATTTACAAGTTGAAAATGTGATTACAATTTTTGTTGGTGCTACAACTCCAAACTACAATAAAGAAATATATTCAAAACTACAGGTTGTCTTTCTTACATACATTTTGCTAGTAAAATAGACTATTATTGGTGTATATTCTAATGAAAGAAAATTTCAAGTTTGCTCAAGAGACTGGTTACTATTTACCATTTATGTGTGTGTGTGTGTTGGGGGGGGGGGGTATCCAATGCTACATTAACGTAGGAATAAATCCATAGAAAAGAATATTGTAAAGAAAACTGATAGTATAATTACGTATGATATAGAACCAACTTTGATTTTTTTATACCTTTATCGCCTTTAAAGCAGAGAGGGGGACATTATTTCGGAGTTATTTATGTTTAATTTTACAAACAAACAAAAAAAAAACCAAAATTCAGATTAGGATGGAGGCATTGATTTTTTAAATAGTGATTAGAGCCTGCTGTTTTACATCTTCGATAGCCAAAGGTTTTCGGTCCACTTTGCTCCCCATTATTCTATATTCAGTTTTTAAAATATTTAACAAACGATAAAAAAATATTGCATCAAATTTTGGTGGTATCGAACCCATAACATAAAAACCGCATATATATATAAGGTTAGTTTATGTCAGGTGCTTTAACCACTAAGCTATTTCAGACACAATAAAGTGCTCTGCTTAAATACTATGTGTGACTTTGGCCACGAATTTACGAACTTGTACATATATGATTTTTTCAAAACGTTCAATTGTTGGGACACAAAATGATATTTCTAATGTGTAGTGGGTCATCTCTCCACATTTTTGTTGACTGAGTCGCTTTTTTCTCCATTAGACTTTATTTAGATCATGAGAAAAATATGGAGCAAAGACCCACATTATGAAAGAAAATGCCTTGAAGTTAAAAAAAAAATGACACTAATTGCAGGTTTTGATACGTTTACGCCTGTTTGAGTCAACATACTCCAAGTATTGAACATATTTAAAGGTTACAAATCAATGATATGTTAAATATATTACACGTAAATTGTTTTAAATGATTTTTTAAAAAATATATCGGATTTATTTATTAATATTTTAATTTTTCAGTAGCTTGTCCGACCGTGTATGGGCATTTTACACGCCTTATCCACCCATCTTCTTATGATATGAACAAATTATACATGTATCTTCGATCATGTGCACTTATATTTATGGCATGATTTCCTTTTTTAATCTATAACTGAATTCATGTCCCTTAATACTTTGTTTGTTTGAGGGTGGTGTCTCACAAGGTAAAACAAATTGTAATTATAGTGGGTGGGTGTGATTATGCATACCCACCCAGAAACGTTGACACAGAATGAGGACAGGCTAGATGTGCCACACAGACTCACTGTGATGTGTAGGATAGTCGACCAGTCCACTCACTTTCTCTACACATTGTAAACAAATGGAATGTAGGCAATCTAGCCAGTAATAGAGACGGGTGTGTGTAATTTCCTCAGAAGTGTTCAGACATAGCAAACATTTCAGACATTCCTTTATTTTTCTTTGAGTCCAGAATCGGCTCTCCTTGTTACTTCATGTTGCCGACGGAGGAATAGGAGAGAAAAAAGAACGATGTACAATTGTGTCGTTTTGAACTTTATTGTTTTCTATCACACAGACACATCGTATCAATTTTTCAAAATATATATATTTTTTTTTGGGGGGGGGGGGGTGCTAGGAAAATCTTGACATAAATAACCCTAAAATTACATACCCCTAAAATTATGAACCCCTACAAATGAGTAAACTAAAAATATATTAAATCGAGAAATAAAAAAATGAGATGACGTCGTAGTTATCGTTTCTTCCTTCTTATATCAGTCTATCGCAGAGGGAAGCGGTTGACATCATTTTTGTGAAAATATATAGGAAAAGAGTCCATGCCCAAAACGTAGAATAGTGGGACCCTCATGTCCACTCACATTCTTTATGCCTAATACACAAAGTTTACGTATATACCTATAACAGTTCATATAATAGACATTTGTAACAAAGTATTTTTTAAATAAAAGAAAAGAAACCTGTCATTTGATGTATCTTGACAGTACGAAGTCTACACACGTAACAACACCCTTCCCCCCAATTTAAAGAAGGAATTTGTTTTTTATTATATAAATAAATTATCGCTTACCATATTGCGTCCTAAATGGCACTATGCCTAGTGATAAATATCAAACTATAAAACATTCAGAAAGCGAGACTATTCTTATTGAAATGAAAATGATTAGAGGATTTATCACATGCGCGGATTCCCAAAAAAAAAATTCCGGGGGGGGGGGGGGGTCCGACGGTTATTTGAGTTTGCCAGGAAGGGTCCAAGGCATATTTTTGGTAATTTTACAATGTAATTTAAAGAAATTTGAATTTGAAGGGGGGTCCGGACCCCCCTACCCCCCCCCCCCCCTCCTAGGTCCGCACATGAATCATTACATAGAGATTTGTGTATAGTATTTTTAGACGAAAACAGTTGGCTAGAGAATAGAAAGGTGATTATATACGTTCCTACCTAGGACCACCCTTTTGGATCCATAAACAAAAAAATCTAAATATTCAAAGTTCCCCGAGATATTAAATAATATATGTTTGCACATTTCCTACCAATACTTAGTACTCTAGCATTTCAAATAATACTTAAAAATTGTTTCTTAACAAACAACCCCACCCAAAGCGACCAAATACGAACAGAGCTGTTACACATGCTAAGCAAATGCACATTAAGTTTACACATCGCAGAAAACAAATAATTAGAGGATTTCCTGTGTGTTCCATTTAATCTTTATCAAAGTAGGGAATTGCGTCTAATTATCATGATTATTTATGACATATTATTGCAAGCTACCTCACCAGTACAACAACTTAACGCAGGCTTTGTGATCGCGAAGAAGAGTCATGCATCAGAATAATTAAACAAGAGGCGCTACACGGTATACATTGCATGTACACCCATACACATGGGAAAAGTTAGAAAAACATGTACATTGTGTACATGTATCTGTGTCATCGATGAAAACTCACATCAACAATTCTCAAACTGTTGATTTGATTTTAATTAAGTCATGCATTCGCTTCTTTTAAGAATATCAATTCAATAAAAATTAGAAAAAAGGATAGAATGAAGCTGTTGCACGTGTACTAAAAATATTGGCATGTGCGCATTTTGAAGTCAGAACGATAATCGCTTCCAGATGTTCGCTGCGAATGTGTTGATAGATAATTTTCGTTGTTTTCTACAATTTTTTAAGCACATTTTCATTTACCGACTATTATAATTAATATTGCTTTGAGTTTTCCTACAAGACTGGTGTCTCACTCAGTGACCTATACATTTACATTTATGCTATTCGATAACGAAGGTCATGTATGAAGTGAATCCGAAACCTAAATGTACGTCTTACTCTATTTTCTATACATTCTCCCAAAGTAATCAAGCTAATTGGATCTTCATTAGGGATAACAGAGTTCGAGATCATTGATCACGGGGTAAAATTGTGCGTTGGCCTGTGCGTCCTGACGAATAACAGAATCACTCTACAGGAATTTATACGATTACAACATATACTTCCCTCAGCCTCCAACTCTACACTCACTGAAAAAATCTGGCACATGATCAGCTTACACCAACTGAGTTTTACGTCACCCAGAAGCCAAATTTGGATAATCAGTACACAAATTTTGTTGACGTAGAGCGCAAATACACATACAGATGAAGATAACACATGTTATAGGGAGATACCGTAAAAAAGAATACTGTGAAATGATCTAAACCCTACTCCAGTGTGAATTCCGCCATCTTGAGAAGTATAAATTACAAAGTCGCTGCATTTGGGGAAATTAAGACGCATCTTTAACATACTAATACTCCGCCGGACAAAATGACAGAAGTGGACGATAAAAAGGAAACCCAAGAGTCTAAAGAGGAAGTGATATGTCCGATTTGTTCTAATTTTGAGCCTCAAGCATGGCGGAAAAACATGTGTAGAAACTGTTTTCATCCTCTGGACGAACACGGATCGAAGGAGGAAAATAATGATATCAGTTCAGCGAAGGACAAGAAACTCGAGAATGACAAAGTAAATGATATGCAGAAAAAGAAATCCGAAACGGATACATCAAAAAAGAAAGGTGAGCCTCCAAAAACGTTTCCAAAATCAAAAAATCCTAATTTATCTGTTGACATTTCCAAGAAAGATACAAGCGGTACTAGTAGTTGTAACAGTCCCATTAGTCCATTAAAGAAAACAGGTTCAACGTCTATCAAATCACCAGAATCCAAAGATTTTAAATCGAAATCCCCGCTATCTCCAACTAAGACGCCAGATGATTCAAAATCAAAAGGAAGAGAAAGTTTATTCTCTCAAAAGAATGTTTCTCATAGTAGGTTTGAGACCAAAAAAGCTGAAAGTTCGAAGGATAGTGAGAAACATGTAGCCTCAGCGCCCAGCGCATTAACAAAATGGAAAGAAAATGAGAATAAAAGTCTATCAAAAGATAAAGGGCCATCTGGAGAGGAAAACAAACAAATTGGTAAACAGGCACAATCTAAGGCTGATGATAATAAGAATAAGTTAGATGAAAAGGCGAGTAAATTTCAAAGCAAGACCCCTGGTCCTAAAGATAAAAAAGAACAAGATGCAAAGACACCAGGCTCGTCATCGCTAACTAACAGAGACAATACACCCAAATCAAAGACAGATGATGCAAGCAAAGTTCGACAATTCGCCAAAACATTCGGCTCTGACTTGGAAGAGAGCCGATGTAATACCTTGGAGCGTCAGAAGAAGGAAAAGTCAGCTACCACCGCGCCTGCTAATGATCAATGCAAATCGGCAATAAAAAATCAGTCAACTCCAGAGGCAACTCAGAAGGATACCAACTCGACCAGTGGCAAGGAGAAAGAGTCGTCTGCTCTTTACGAAAAGATCAGTAGATTTACACACACCGGATTAAAAAAGACAGACAAAAATGATAAATCTTATGGGTCATTGGATAGAAAGAGACAGAAGTCCGAAGAAAAAACTCCCGAAACTTCAGCTGAAGCGGGCAAAAGAATTGATGCAGAGTTGGAGACAGTGAAAAAGCAGCTCAGTTGTATGGAAATAAAATGTAAATCTTTAGAAAGCGAAAACGACAAGTTAAGATCTGGACTGAAAGAGAAAGAGACTGTTGAACACAGCCTCAAAACGCAAAAAGCTGAGGTAGAAAATGCGATTAAAAGTCTTCGTGATACGCTTCAATCAATGGCAGATAGATGTGGCAAACTCGAAAATGACAACGATACACTCTTGGATAAACTAAAGGCGCAACAAATACAACAGCAAGAGGCTTTGACAACAGCAAATAAAGAAGAAATTGAAAGCATGGAGGCCCAACTTTCAGAAAGTGAAAATGACATTGAAAATATCAAGTCGGAAAACGAAGATCTCAGGCAAGAAATCCTTGACCTTAAGGTGGAAATGGAGGAAATGTATGACAGCTTCCGAGACCAAGAGGCCGAGGAGTTCCGAGACCTTCAGAGAGAATTGGAAATGACGGCCAAGAATTGTCGCGTTTTACAGTTCAAGTTAAGAAAAGCTGAACGGCGGAGTGAACAAGTTGAAATTGATCGCCAATCATGCGAAGAGAAACTTCATTTGTTGCAAAATCAGTTTGAGGATGCCGATGCACGAGCTCATATAAGGAGCATTGAAGACGAGTTACGAATGGCAAAAGAGGTTTCTGTGAGGCTTCACGATGAGCTGGATATTTTGGACGACAAACGACAGAAATGTGAGGAGGAAAACAGCCATCTCACACGCCTTCTAGAACAGTCTGACAAAAAGCAGTTCCGGTTAGAGATGGAGGTCGACAAATTGCGTGATCAGGTAATCAGTGTGCGCGGTGTGTTTATCCTTCCCCCCTTCCAACTTCAAAATGAATAAAAACTCCATTACCTATGAACATAAATCAATGTTTGAAATACACATTTCATTTTTCTTAAATGAGGGGTGATTTTGGCAAAACATTGATGTCATGTTGAATGCATGATTTTAGTCATTCAAACATTACCAATTAACCTTGATCAAAATATATTCTATAGAGAAAGACCATAACACTCTGTTCTAACTGAACTTGCCAAAACCCAGCAGGCTATTGGCATATTGATGAGGAAACCAAAGGCTGCTTGACTTTATGCCCAATAACAGTGCATGTTTACTAGAAAAACCAAAGCCCTATATCTCAGAGTCGAGTACATTCGTACACAAACATGCAGGGAAACCTCTGAACCTCTGCCTCTCTAGAAATGAAGAAAAGTGCTCTAAAATGCGTATAAATTCATCGCACTTCAATAGAAAATATAACACGATTTATAGTTATGATATCATAATATTTTTCCAAGAAATTTGGAACAATCGACCTCTCTTTCTCCACGCTGGTGTATTTATTAGAAATGTAAACAAAGTCTGCGATCAGAATACAAAACATATTGCACAGTTACACCGAGAGCTCCGGCCGAGCTTACTGCTCCCTAGTGGGATATAGCAGTGTTCATCATTTGGCTTAATCTTTTTATCTGACTCTATGGTGATTCTATAGAGATAGACGGATAAACACACATGCTGGCACATAAGTGTGCACATTTTTACATTGGTACATAAAGAGTGTATGAAAGTGTATATACTAGAATATTTATTTATTAATGGTAAAATGTATTTTGAATGGAAATTCAATTAATTAAAGAAGATGTTTGATAAACAGTTCGTAGACACGTGCACATCTTCCAGCTCTAACGCCATTTGAACCTCATGACACACTTAAATCACTTACATTATGTTCAACTATCGATATTTCATCATCTACAGTAAAATTATCGACACTCTTTAATTTCTGACGCTAGACCAGGGCTCGGTGGTCTTTGCCATACTTAGACTGTATTGATCCCTTTAGAAGAAGAGCTCTATAATGTAGGAAATTACTCAAATTTTAAAGCTAATTTTTTTTGAATTTCTCTTCATTAAAAAGTAATAGTCTATAGCTTAACAAATCATATCAAGAAATCAAGGTAGTCGGTAGTCCGATGGGTAAGATGCTGACCACCCAGCTTCCACATAGCCTAGCTCCGTATATGGTATAGCTGAATAGAAATGCACACATATAATTGAGAATCAAATTCAATCAGCTGATCTGATTGTAAAGAGGAATATCAAATTCAATCAATTGATCTGATTATAAAGAGGAATTTTATAAATCTATTAGATGCTTATTATGCATGCGCCTTTTCTCAGTTTTATTATTGTTCAAGAAAATGCTTATTAGAAGGGCCACTTTCTTTACTCATCTTGAAACTTTTAAGTTATCTGTCTTTTAGATGGCGGATTTGCGACGGCAACTAGCAGAACGATCTCAAAATGCTGGCACCCCTTCTGCCGAGGAAGCGAACGATCGCAAGGTAATTAACTCTCGGTCTTAATTAGAAACGCCGTAGAACAGATGCATCCCTGTTCAATATTTACAAGTAGATACTAGCTGCACTTCATCTAATATTTCTCACCAGATAATTTGTTGATTTACACAGTCTTAAACAAACTCATTTGGGTAGATATAATAATCTTTCATTCAAACACATATGTAAATGTAAAATCATTTCTCGACATATGAATTAATCGGTAAACATATTTCATTAGAAAAATCATCGAAATAAATCAATCATGTTAAACGTTTTGTATTTTACTTTTAGACAGAAATTTGTGTTACAGCATTTACGTATTTATCAATTTTCAGTCAATTTATACAGTTTACATTGACGGATGAGAGAAATAGAATGGAATAGAGTGAAGAGTTCAGGATAAGGATAGAGAAATTCCGCAAATCATTCCATTGTCTAACTCAAAGCACGCCTGGAAGGTAGAGCCAGAGAGGACCCGAAAGTGCTAATCGTTCCGAACAACGACCCTGAAAAAGTTTATTTTACAAGACTTTATTCTAAGCCCCTTTTTAGAATCAAAGTTCTAAATATTATGGTGAAATTTTTTATACTATTTGTTTTAAGTGTTGTTTTCACGTAATTATATTTTTGTCTAATTTTAAGCATGGCACTTTTTTTTCTTTTAAAAATTCATTTTAATGGCGTGTGGTATTTTTTGCTCAGCCGCTTCGCGATAGTTTGCTAAAATTTTCATTGACAAATAAAAACGCTTCCACATAATGCCTATATTAATTTAAGCTGTTGTTCAATAAAATGTTTTTCTTCCTTTTAATCTCGTTATTGTCATTGCTGATAAAGTTTGTAAAATGATGGATGCTCGGAACGATTTGCATGTGTCGGGGCCCGCTGGCCCACCTCCTTTCATTCTAATTATTACATAGTATATATATGCATGTTACATTCAATGATTTCATCAGCATGAAGTCAGTTGGCGTAGTAATATATAGCCTCGTCGATTACAAGCAAAGCTTGCATGTGTGTTCTTTGTTGATGGCAGTTCTTCTTGGATCGATGTTTTGGATATTATAGAAAAGAGAGAATTCCACTGGTCAAATAAAACGGTTGTGTTAGTACTGCCTTGTTTTGTTTTACACATTTATCAAGCCATTCATCATAATTTCCCGCCAGATGCCCCCTGATCCTTCACTTAATTGACCATGCACTTATTTTGTCAGATGTTCAGGAAATTGGTTCGAATAGATCTCGGTTTTCCCAGGCGTAATTTATATATTACGTGTGTATTATTGAATTATCAATTAATTCAATTCTTTCTTCAAGTAAAAAGCAAATACGATCCAACCATGCTATCCTACTGATAAAAATAACAGTTGATTTTCCTGTTTATTCAATATAAATGTAACAACAGATATACGTGTACATATACAGGCCTGTAATACTTATATTTTGCCTTTAAAAGTTGTCATACATTATAAAAATAGTGCCTGTTTGGGAGGGTAACTGTTGAAATTGACACCCCGAGGAAACCATTGTCAAACGATGCGAAGCGGAGGTTGACAATGGTTTTCGAGGGGTGTCAATTTCAACAGTTACCCTCCCAAACAGGCACTAATTATTTTATTATACTGAATGTCTTAATTTTAAAGAAACTTTTACTGCTTTTATATAGAAATGAAATGAATTCTTCGGCGAACCGTACGCGCATAATTTACGTGCATGTAACAATTCGTTGTGTTACCCGTTGCCAAGTGTGTTGCTAACGCTGAGGTTAATAGAACGGATTACCAACTGCGTCTAAACCAATCAGATTTCGGTATTTAACATGAAAGTATAATACGTACATATGTACGTATAATTTTAGAAAATCCTATCGCCTAAAACCAGCAGCAAATGAAATAATAGATGAAGACAATGTTAGTCGATTTCAAAATATGATAGGATAAGGATTTTCATTCGTACGTACTACTGTTCGCTTTGATTTTGGTGAAAATGGGCGCAAACATTACCAAACAAGTTGCTGTCCTTTAAAAAAAGGACTACAATACGTGGACCATTTGCATGTGTTTCCAACGAAAACGTGAAAGCCTTAAGATTATCAAAGTTTCCACCGACTCTAGCCGCCTACTTTTAACCACTAAATTTGTACATTGGATAACGTATATGTATAGCCCTTACTTTTTATCTCAGAATTAAAAGGGTTCATACTTCTAAAATAATTATGATCTATCTATGAATGAAGTCTGCATGTATAGTATCAGGTATTCGGCGAATTCTACTATTTGTGCACACATTACGATTCACACTACTTTGTTAACTATGCAGTGACAGCTTTGTTTAAATTAATTTCACATTTTGATGCATTTTTCTTGAGATTTAAACGTTTAAACAGTGACATAATTATTCAATCACACTTAAATGCTTAACAAATTTTAATCGGGAAGTACTCTAGCCTCGCCTACTATAAAAGTAAAGTTAAGTTACATGTGTATACGGAAAACAACATCGTCGCAAACCACGGTTTTGAGTCCACAAGTTTTCTATGGAGAGAATCGATGTGAATCAAACATGGGTCACCGACGATGGGAAAACAACAAAACATTGCAAATTATGCTATTTGATGCATGTTGTAGTTTCGGCATAACATTAACTTATTTTACAATACTGACAGTTCATATCACATGCCGATTATTTCTTTAAAAGGAATACTTTGTTTCTGTACTGACTACTGTTTACCGGCAACTTTACAATTACAGCGCCCTTTGAACTTATGTGTGCATATGGCATGGAATCCCGATCCCGATTCAGATAAACTTGTGCTAGCCTGGTTCCCTGAGCTACCCATTACGGACAGGAACCAGGCTAGTTCATGCGCAGGCTGAATTTTCCCCATAGCATCCGGTTTAACCTCCTTATATATTTTCTGCGTGGACCTCAGGGTCCACGCAATAATCTGAAGTGTTCCAGTTTTGTACCGCTGACAAGAATTTGGTATGAACGAATAGACTTAACTTGAACTCGCAAATGCTGACAAGAATGGAACTTTACATTGTCTTATAATCATTTTCTTATTGCGTCTTCCACAAATTCTTCAATTCATATTTGAATAAATAATATGCAAATTAAAAGATGAAACTTTATGTACACATGTACTGTAATTTCATATTCTGTCAGGGTTGTACATGCAGTTTCTTACGACTGACTCTCCCCAGCAGCACTGATATTCTTTACATCTTATATTGCGCTGCATATACCAGTTTAAAATACGACATTGAAAATAAAAACGTCTTTCTATGGTTTTTGCATAATTGACAATTAAAATGCCTGATCATGTGTTTTCAATAGTTGATACATTTATTCTACCATTCTTGAGATTTTGTACGTCAAAATGTAACGTTTACGACTCCCACTCACTTTTTCATACATTGTATTTTCCAACATTTACATATTATGTATAACCTTCTTTTGACTAAAGTGAAAAAAACCCAGAATTCATCAGGTTTGGACACATCATACTACATAAATTATTATTCAAATATACATGTACATATGTTAAGAATATTGGTTTGTGACAAATAAGCTTATAATGACATCAGAGAACATTCAATGCAAATATCTGGAAACGTGAACTCGGACACGAGGGACTCAGTAATATCATGCTTTGTAAGATTAGGGTTTATTAGAAGGGGGGGGGAGTTACCATCGTAATGACCACTTGCAATGTACGAGGTATAATTGAACATGATTTTGGCCCGTTGAAGCTGGAGGATTGGGATGTTTTTAAATATTTTTCGATTATGTTGATTAGAGATGTCGACACCCCCCCCCCCCCCCACCTAAATTTTTTTCACTACTGTAATTGGCATAAAAATTGCAGTCGTTTTCAATTTGTAACCCTTCGTTCATTTTACAAGAGAAATAAAGTTGAAAGATATCATATCGACTGTTGTTACCAGTACATGTATTTTATAAAGGAGTATCGTGACATTGATTGAACAATCAAGAACACTAAGTAGCGCTGCAGTTTCTACAAAAAACCGAACGCCCATTTTATGCCATAACACTGCAGTTGCATTATTTTGTGGTTTTCTCGTATGACTTACAAACAAAAGATCTTTCACGTGTGTAGTCTTGGCAGCCGTGCTAAATATAGTTGTACATTCAGTTGCCAAGGTAACTAAAGAAACGCCAAGATTTAAACAATCCTGGTTGTCTTTATCAAGGAGAGAATCACTGATGCTATACGTGTAGGGGGTTCAGGGGGCTGGTCAGCGGGGTTAATGGAGCCACGTCGTCTGCGGAATGCAGACATATGGACGGTGTGACGTATTTCTAGTCATGGTGTGAAATGGTATCGATCTGATGACAACAGACTCGATCCCGTCGGATTGCTGGCAAAAGCCGGGATCATGACTAATTTTGTGTCCTATATTTTCTGATACATGTATATTAAGTAGATTAAAGTCTCTGTTTGAAATAGTGGGACTAAAATGAACATTGAAGGATTGAATATCGTACATGTACATGTACTGATGTACAACTCAAATATATACGTTAAAACGTGATGAAGTTCCCTGTGCAATGACTTATGTCTACAGTCCAGAGGGAGGGGTATTATCAGTAAATAAATCCTTCCCTTCGATTACTGCTTAATGTGTTCCAGCAATTCATAACAATAGTCAATACCGCGCATTGTACAACAATCATGATAATGCTTTAGGTCAAATTGTTTTGGCTCTGATTTTATACAACTGTACAATGTTGCACAATGTTACTTGACTCGAAAAACAAAATACCACAGTAATGAAACAAGACATCTTTAGCCAAGTGGGTTTCCTTGAGTATTCCCAATCTACATTACGTAATCAATTTTACAGTTGATTGGTCTGTTAATTAGAGTTATGTAACCTTCTGTTCTAGCCACGATACTTACATGTACATGTGCCTGTGTACCAATATATGATACATCGTCCGTCAACTGGAGGGACACTATTCTACACTTTCTAGTATGGAGCCATCTATATTATGATCACAAAGTCATTGTAAGTTTTGACCAATCCTTATAAACTTTTTATTTTGTTTCATTTATGTGGCGATCAAAACTACATTTTCAGCGGCCTCAAAGCCCAAGGACAAGTATACAATATTACTTTTCAATGTTAATTTCATAAGCCGTACAATCCATCAGCCCTGCCGTATGTACAAAGAAATATGTATCTATCGACTGATATTTTTATCCTGCTTTTTTCTTTAACCATCCCGAGTTGTCTCTCTTTAATCATTTACACACAAGATGTCGATACTAATATTTGATACTTTCAATGTATTGATTTTATTTTTATGGAAAGCAGATCGATACCCTCGCACAATTTTTGATAAAACAGTCATACTTCTAAAACACCAGTTCAAAGGATGCATTACGCTTATCTTAGATTTATATATATATGAAAATATATTGAAAACTTCGATTAGGTGCACGTTTTTCACAATGTTGTCTTTAAAATGTAAATGTGATGAATGTACTTTCTGGAGGATGTCATATGGTTGTTGAAACGTTTTAAATACATTTAAGATTTGTTGTCATATAAACGTTCATCGTTGATTATTATGAACACGTAATATATTGATAGATAAAATGATTCAATAGCTATCCACCTATCATGCGTAGATTCCATATATGTACAGAAAGGTAAACTTCGTTTTACAGGAGTACACCTTTAAAGGACACCCGCAGCCCAGCCCATGTGAAACTTTTGTCAAAGGTTATTAATGTATTAAGTACGAACAATGGAAAGTGTAAAAGATTAAAAGATGTATTTAGAATGAACAGTTTGTAATAACCCCCCCCCCCCCCAAAAAAAAGAAAGAAAGAAAACCCGAATAACTATACATCTGTACTTGCAAGCATGTCTTGATAACTGTAGAGATATATTTGACCTCGGTCTCTTGATCTTTGATTGAAAACACACGCATCTGGTACACGGGATTCGTATCAAAACAAATCTCAGAAAAGGTTATTAATGACGCAATGGGAAGTCTGTAGAGCGTGATCGAACAAAATCGTCTCAAAATTAATATAGGAAGAACGCGAAAGGGGCACAAAATAAGAAAAGGTATAATCTAAGTATATAGCTCGTTTAGAAAATCTTGAACCATATGTTATAGATTAATGCAATATATGTGTACTCTGTCTCATTGACCAATAATCAGATAACACGGTAAAAAAAAATTGGTAAGATATAATTATAGTGATTGAGAGAGAATAACTTCTTATGATTATACAACTAGTTACATGTATTTCAAAATTAGGAAAATTATTTCATATAATTTTTTTTAAAATTCTAAGGTGAAAGATTTAATTTGTCACAGTAAGACAGGTTCTTTCATGGACCACGTTTAACTGTTGTTAACAGATGAGTAGTCTAATTCACAATGATGTTTATATGTATATTCTGGGTATTTTAAAAGAAAAAATCATTATAAGGCAAAGACCCTTGTTTAGGTAACTTAATGCAATCGTACATATCAAGGTAATCGACATATTTACTTTTAATTGAAGATAATGTCCTTAACCAATTTAAATTATTGGGAATCAAAATTTGCATCTAAAGAACTATATATGATAAGAGTTAAATTTGGCCCCCATAATTCGCCATTTTTTAAGTGTTTCGGGTACAATAAAATGCTAACTAATTTTTTAGAAGAGTTGATATAAAATATATTTTTCATCTATTTATATAGCATTGAATCATGATTTTTTGAAGTATACACTCTCATAACTGCAGCGGTGTGTGCATACAAATTGAGTAACGCGCGTTAGAATCATGATTTAATGCTTATATTTACATTTTTTTTAACTTCTTGCCTTGTCTGCAAATCTGATTCATACCTTAAAATTCCTTTCTTATCCTAAGGGTAAGTTAATATTAATGGAAGAGCCACAGTAACAGCCACAAGCGTGAACTTTGATTTTCGCTTGTGACGTTGCAGTTTACAGCGTTCAACGTTTGTGACGTCATAATAAAACTCGTCAATTTGACCTTTGACTACTTGTTGCATTTAGAGGCATTTAAACATCACGGAATTTAATGGAAAAACACAGTAGAATGTAAATATTTTGATTTATTTGCACTCACTGGTAGTATATGACGTCAGAAGTGACGCTATTTCTATAATTCAATCAAAATTAGCCAAAAATTGACATTTTTCTTATCTATTTACGAATGGGAAATATAGAGCGCATGCTTGAACAAGGAAAATATTTTTGTCACTTATTAGTCTTGGCTAGATACATCTCTGATTAATATAGCATTGAATCATGATTTTTTGAAGTATACACTCTCATAACTGCAGCGGTGTGTGCATACAAATTGAGTAATGCGCGTTAGCGCGTTATGAAAATTTGTATGCACACACCGCTGCAGTTATGAGAGTGTATACTTCAAAAAATCATGATTTAATGCTTATATTTACATTTTTTTAACTTCTTGCCTTGTCTGCAAATGTGATTAATACCTTAAAATTCCTATCTTATCCTAAGGGTAAGTTGATATTAATGGAAGAGCCACAGTAACAGCCACAAGCGTGAACTTTGATTTTCGCTTGTGACGTTGCAGTTTACAGCGTTCAACGTTTGTGACGTCATAATAAAACTCGTCAATTTGACCTTTGACTACTTGTTGCATTTAGAGGCATTTGAAGATCACCCAATTTAATGGAAAAACACAGTAGAATGTAAATATAATATTTTATTTGTTCAAGAATGCGCTCTATGTTTTCGGAAGGAAAAACTGCTTGAAAACAAGCTGTTTACGCTAAAAATGCCGAAATGGCGGGAAAAGGTTGTCTTTACAATGTCATATTTCTAAATTGTGGGCACTTGAACCAAAATGAATATTATGTAAACATATCACATACATATCTGTACAAAGAAAACAAAGAATGATAGGAAAATGATGATGTTCATTTTAGGGAGCCATTTTAGGCCCTTATCCTATATAGTCCTTTGTAAAGGACAATACGATTTTGACGATCAAGTTATGATTCCCAAATTATAGAAATGACTTAATTACTACTGATCATTTGGCGTCCAGAGAGCCTATAGACGTATTTGAAAAAAAGGATTATCTCTCTTGATGCAGTATAAGTCTTCATGCATGTGCATGCAGTTTGTAACTGCAAGAAAGATTCCAATAATTTTCAAAAAGAAAAAAAGAAAAAAAAGACAAACAATAGAAAAAGAAAAGAAACCAAGTTATATACCGGCCCAATATGGGGTTGGATGCAATATTAAAACCCTTTTAATTTTAAAGAAAAAATCGGTCTTTTTTACAGGGAGAGGGAAAGTCCGTTGAATGACATTTTCTGATACCCTTAATAAAGCATAATCCTAAATGTATAAAATCATTAAAGTTTGAAGTTAATTTTCTAAATTATATAAACATGCCTAAGCGTGCTAAAAACGTAGTATAAAGTTTGATACCTTTCTGAAACTCTGCTGTCTAGGACGAAGTCGGACATTACACGCAAAATACATGGGATTACGAGAAATCGTAGAACATAGTTAAAACTCGTCAGAAATGTTAACGTTACTAACTGTTATAAATTTTAATTTGTAAAGGTACTCCTTGGAAGAATAGGCAAACAGGGGAGTCAGGATCAGGACGTCTCTCAGCTGATGAGGGACCTGTACGACAGCATGGAGCGAGAAACTGATCTCAAAGATCAACTCAAGTTTGCAGAGGAAGAAACGAAGTCCATGCGGAAGAAGTTGGAAGAACTGGAAGAAGAAAACGACACGCTTATACAGCAACTCAAGAAAATGTCGACTGCGCAAGTCACAAGACGGGAAGAACCGACGCAAGGTGGCGCGGTAACGGAAACGGAAGTGGAGCTAAAGGTTCAGCTGGATTTGAATGAACAAGATTTGCTTCTGTCCAAAAAGAAAATTCAAGACTTTGGAAACGAAAACGAAAAACTGAAAGAGGAAATAGCAAATCTGAAGAAACTTATTCAGGAAAAAGATCAGCAACTGTATGTCATACCCGAACCCTCTTCGCCAAATGCGTACTATGAAGACAAAATGAAGGAAATGAGGCTAGAAGCAGACGACTTGAGGTGGAGGATTATAGAAAAGGAGCGTGAAATCAGTTGCCTATATGTACAGCTGAGTAACTACCAAACAAGGCAATCGAGCAAACCCAGAAAAACGAACTCCTTTGACAGCGAATATTCGCAAGTTGTTGACCTTAAAAAACACTTAGAATATGTGATGCAAGAGAATTCCGAACTCAAAGAGAAAATGCATGATCTTGAAGATCAACAAGGTCATTCGTTACGTAAAAGCAAGAGTCCTATACGAATTGAAAGTCAGGTTTTTGAGAGCAGCCGTCAATCGCCTGCAAAGAACAATGTTGAAATGATTGGGAAAACATCTTTAAGTGATGCTAATGTAATGTTTACAAACTCGAAAGATGATGAAAATCATTCGCTTTCTCATACGGATCAAACAGACACAGCACACATTATTTCTAATACTGATGTCTTGAGAGATCCCATAACTTCTACACTTGCAGACAATGAGATGGCAAATCAACATGACAGCGAAACCTGTGACCAAAAACTGAAGGCTCTTGAATTAGAAAACCAGAATCTGCAGTTGAAACTGTCAGAACTGACGAAAGAAATCGAACTTCTGCAGCAGAATATAAGTAATGACGCTCAGGAAAAGAAGGATGCAAAAGAAGAAGGACAGGAGAGCCGCGAGGAGTTGATGGACACCATATTGGATCTCGAGGAGGAAGTGGGTGAGTAAAGTTGTCTGACATGTATTTATTCCACTGGCCTAGATTTCATCACATGATTACCCCGAGCGCTCTATCTCGTAATTATCACTGCGGGTGAACTATTTCTGATGGCATGAAATACAGTAACAAGTAGTAAAGTAATGGCCCAAGCACGCGATAAGATATGTACATTATACCTCATATTGTTACAGGAATGCAGTTCTATAGGGGCTATTAGGTTAATGATCAAAACCGTTCAAAATGCTTTTTCTCAAGAGATCGTAGTTTATGAATCAAATATAATGTAGTATAATCAGGTCAGCATAATCATTATAAACGATGCTTACAAAGTACAAGTACCAGACAGATAATAACTTTTTGTTGAAGAAATAATCCCAAGTTGAAATCAAAAAATTATCCGGCACATGAAACACACCCCAAATGAGAGAGAGAGAGAGAGAGAGAGAGAGAGAGAGAGAGAGAGAGAGAGAGAGAGAGAGAGAGAGAGATATGAAATGCTCTGATAAACCACTGCTTCCTCTTTGAATAATCTTATCGTCTTTTTTCTCTCCAAAACAATATAATTAGATCCATCAGTCATAACCTATCGGAACAAAAATATTAGTGATAAAGGATTTCTTGGCAATTGGCAAAATGGCGATTCAAGCAACAAAATTTCTTGCGTTCTGCGAGCAGGTGTAGTACGGGTGTTAGGAAACATCAATTCTATCGCGTTTCGTAAATGAAGCAAACCATCAGCAGTTTATCAAAATGAGACTGGATAAAAGAGAAACGAGAAGAGCACCACTTGTATAAATTCTTTCAAATTCCTGAATGGGACCCATTCTACATTATGTTTGCATGCTGCATACATGCTCTTACAGTATACATTATACCCTTTCTCATGCTACGTGAATGACTATATTTGAAACAGAAACCCTCAGGGTTTGCATCATTCTTAAAATAAAGAAAGGATGCGGTAATAATTAAAAAGTTTAAAATTAATACGATTGTCTTTTCATTTCATAAAAGGAATGATTGAATTAATTAAAAAAGCAATGCGGTTAAAAGATTTTGCTTGTATTAATTTTACACAGATGTAATTTTGATTGTTTTTCCTGTACAAGTGTCAAACTTAATCGTATTAACAAATCCTGGTGTGTTTGTCAGACAATTGCGAGCTCACATCTGTTACGTAATGAGAAAATCAACTGATTGCCAAGACAAAATTTAACAACAGTTCTACCTCCCTCCTTCCCACAAAACTGAAAGGTGATTTTACATTCTACAATTCCACGCACAAGGCGTCAGTTAAACAAAAATAAAATTATTGAACAATAGCAACATAAATGACGACTCGGTGACATATGATATATTGTTGATGTTATATTGTAAAGACATCGAAACAAATTTTTTGGCACGTATTTTGTAGTATAGGTTTTCCTTAAGTACATGTATATCCTAGCTTGATATTTGTTAAAACATTTAAAATAAGTATAATTTGAATGTAGGTCAAAATTATTCAAATGGGAAAAACGCAATCGATATAATGCAAATTATAACTTTTATCAATCATAGGCATCGTCTGCTACAAAGACTGATGTCAGTACTTAATTAAATATTGCTAGATAAAAGCGCCATTATTGAGTTTAACATAAACTATTGAAAGTTTTACAAAGTGATACATTCCTAGGAACGAGGGGTTTGTTGCACCTTTGCTCTGCTTATGTTTCTAGCAGCAATGTCTATGTTTACTGAGATGGAAAGGTTATGAAAGGACTGTTCATCATTTCTGCTGTAGATAAGGGAGCGTTTGTTTTAAGGTTTTGTATCAGAAAACTACGATGGTGTTGTCATATTGAATATACATCATTAAAAGAAAAGATCAGAGTTACACCCAAAACGATTCTTTTGCAGTGTGTGTGAACTTGAAGCAGTTTTTGGTTGGGCATGCAAAAAGGAATCGCTTATAAGCATGAAGTAAAAAAATAGAACTTGATGTACTTGATATCGATAATCCTTTGGAATAAAATTTGAAAGTTCTTTGCATAAGAGAACTTTAGGAATTTGCCAATTGCCAGAAAGCCGTAACCCAGGATTTTTAATCTTTGCATTATTTTTTTTCTAAAGATTTGATCTTTTTCTCCTGACAATAACTATTTTACAGTCACCTTGGATAAAATCTAAAACAGTCGATATAGTTGGACAGTTATAATATTCAAAGCGTTTGTCACAGAAATAACTTAATAATAACTTGAAAAAAATGCATTCGAAGCAGAAAGCACATCTTCAGCTCAATGATATATTTCGACTAACTTAAAGGTGACTGGTTATCTATGAACGACCCCTTGTCAACATATCAATTACAATTTACTTATTTAATAGCTCTAGAACCTGATTAAAGATTTTTCACCTTTACATTTCGCTTACTGTTCAGCAGGAAGCAGTGATGAAGGTGGCTTGTTATATGACTATCTCCCAACAGGTGGTCGTGTGATTTACAAATGCAGGAACCTTGACCGGTCATATTTTGGGGTGGTTGGCGAAATTAGACGCTAGTTAATTGATATTTATCAATGATTATGACGTATTTATGCGCATATGTAAACATTTAGGTATGATGATAGGGGCAATATGGTTATCGTGTTTGACTACGCTCAGGGGTGAAGCAGCGTAAACCCTGCATGTTTCCCTCACGTCGAAGGAATCATGACTCTCGCCGAACCCATAGGAGTGAAGTATTCTAGAATAAATTCTGTAATGAATTAAAAGAAAAATGAAGGTGATGAAAAAGATTCAGCATAAAGTTCACACTGTTGAAAAAGAAATACGTATTTTTTGGCATTAAATCATTTTTTTCAAACACTTTTTATAATAAGCTTGACGCGATCCCTCTAACTTATTATGACTTTCATATCAAAATATTTAGGTAAGAGAAACATCAAGGCCATACGATATATTTCATTTGTAACTCTATCATTTAAATAGTTTTCGTTCAGTATTTCACTGGAGAATACTACTTGCCACTATTCTGACTATTCTGACTTATCATTCTGGCTTTATAAAGAATAGAAAGTTAAGAAATGTTTTAAAGTAGAAAGAACTACACGATAGTTCAACATTTCTACATAAGCTAAAATGTACATGATATTGAAAAAAATATTCATTTTAACAATACCCTATTACAACAATTGAATTAATTCATAATACTGAGTAATAGAAAACATACAAAGTTAGTTTGGTACTGTGTATGACGATGAGGTAGTGCAATGTTTCTTTGTTTAGTTTAACACTGTGAGGTGTTGGCAAAAGGTTCCTGCAAACAGTCCAATCCATTCCGTTCTCTGATAAGCACGCCCGAGAAACACAATATATGACAAAACGAGCCTACAATTACATTAAATAGTTCGTAAAGGTTTCTCTTCAATCAGCCTTCTTGTGCCATGCTTTTTCGTGAGAAGGAAAGCCCCTGATCGCGAAGTAATTAAGGTTAGGAAAATACCGGCTCTGGTCGAGATGCTGGCCCGCTTCTCTGTCTTCAGCGAATTCCTCGACTCAGTTGTTACTTTGGCAGAAAGTGTTTATTCGTGATCTAGCGGAGGATAACACTGGAAGGAGGTAGGGGCTCGACTGGGATAAGTACTGTGTGATACTGTGTGTGTGTACGATGCTACTGGCGTGTATATGTAGTTCACAGAAACTTGTTTCTGTGATGTAGATTTACCCTATAGAACGGTTGTTAGTTGTTACTATAACACTAGTATAGCTAGGATAAACTTTTATTACAGAAACAACTGTCTGATGTAGATCTAGTAGTAATCTATACTACTGTAGTAGACTTGGTACAAGATGTCCTTAAAACAAACTCTCTCTCTCTCTCTCTCTCTCTCTCTCTCTCTCTCTCTCTCTCTCTCTCTCTCTCAAATGCAATTTTAGTCACATCAAAGCTGCGCAGTCTGTGTTACTAAATGATCACCGAAAACTTTTGAAATCAAATTCCATAACCATATTCGAGGAAGAACGCGTTGAAATTAACTCGTTTAAGGTCGCAAGGGACAGTTTCGAATAAAGTACCCGTCAATATTTTTGTAAAATTGAGAGTTGCTGTACTTGAAGGCTTATGAGTGTTGCTAAAATTCATGAAATGATTTTTAATGATTATCATTAGTTAGAGGGGTGTCTCTTGTTGAAATTGATATGTAATATGTAGGCCCCTTATGTTAGGTACATGAGGTTTTGATTAGTAATTTTCTTCAGAAATTGGTGATTGGCCTTATAAAGACTCAAGAGTGAATTAAAGGTATTTGTACTGAATGGGAACTGAGGACATTCTAGTTACAGAGTTCCGAAGACATGCATCCCTTGGCTACAATGAATTGTATCAAAAAAACTGTCCCCTGCCACCTTCAGGAATGAAGAGAGTTCTGTTTTTGAGGATTCATAACTATTCAGTCTGCATTTTGATAATTTCTTTGATTGATAAGACTGAATAGTAAGATAGAATTGCAATCGAAATTGCTATAATTTATTTGTTAAATCTTCGTACCTCAGCTGCAGTATGCTAGTACCTATTGTGCGGTACTCAAAAAGTCTATTAGCAGCGCAGTAAGTAGTACTGGGGTTCAAGAGAGATACACGACGTTTTCAGGAAACTGACAGTTATTATTGAAACAATGGAGACATTAACCTTGAAAGAGCTGAATAATCTTCGTGCACGAGATTCAGAACCCATGAAGACACGAATAAAAATGTTATAGTTATGAGGTGGCAAGTCATCTGATGTGAGTGTTTTTGACAAGGATATACGCAGCAAATTCACTAGCATAACAAAATTTTCATATTCATATTTTTAGACGCTGTGTTACACAAAGTTGCGCACACTTTAATGAAACAATTGTTTTTGAACATTCTCTCGATACCAGCTAGTGTTTTTATTGCTGTGTTCGATGTTATTGTGGCCCATTACTGAAACAGGGAAAAATGTTACTTAGCCATGTGAATCTATATATATGCTACAAAGTCATGCACTTTGTGTTGTGGTCTCTGAGTTAAAAAAATTAGACCCTCAAAATGCGAAGGAAGTGTTTCGGGGGACAGTGGGCCTGGACCTTTCAATACGTCGGTTCCATAGTCTTTGTCGCATTCTGTCTGTTTTGATAGTTTTGGGTTTTTTTTGAAACATGCAAATGACAATTTTTCTGAAAGTCACATATTTTGTAAGGATATGAATGTTTATATCCTTAATTTTCATGCTTAATATTAGTATTGCTTGTAAATTTACAAAATATTTTTTCTTCTTTTCATCTCCCTTTTCCTTTTCTATTTTTATATGTTTTCTAATGATAAAAGATGATCTTTCCGAATGTTGTCAGGTTCAATTGCGATATGGAATGTCGGTATATGTTTTGGATCTATTTGTTTTTATCTGTAATTCTTGATAAAACAGATGTATATTAAGTTCATATTGTAAAAAATAATATAATCTTGTACATTCAGTTTACTATATCGATCAGATGTAAACAAAATATGTTTGGCAAGAGTTTCAGAAAGAGTAATTTTAGAGATTATTATTCATAAAAAGCGCAAAAAAAGATTTTAATGGGAAACTGTGCTGAAAGAACACTTTTAGATGTTCAGGAAAAATGTTTTGGTGATGTCATTTTTTAGTAGATTACAGTTAAAAACACTTTGAATGAAGAATGAAGTAGTTTGAACAAAAACCATTCTTACTTCTGTTCTTATTTATTGTCAATAAAAAAAATTATATTTTTGCTGAAGATGCATTTTTCAAAATATGTATGATGTATTAACAAATATTTAAATTGAATTTCTGTCTCTGCATTAAATTGCATTAATTGATTGGAGTGATATTTACGCATAACACAGAAGACCCAATCACCAAAGCTGGTGTGTAGGAATACATTCAGTCTTCCTTCAGTATTTCTCGAAGACCTCGCGACTTCAAACCTAATCCCGACGATACTTACGCTGATTTATATTTCATTGATGTAAATATTGCTTAACAGTTAAATGAATTCAATTGATTAATTTCTAAGTATCCCAAAGTAAATTCATCAAATTACAAAGTGAAAAATAAAGTTGTGTCATTAGAATTTAAAACGCTGAGCACTATTTTTGTCAGCATAAGTCGGCTGTTCCAGTGGCTCTTCCGTTAAGTTCACATTACTCGGTGAATAAGGCAGAGATTTTTTAAAAAAAATAACTTAATAAGTCATATTTGCAGAAAGGGAATAACTGTTAAAAATCGTAAATATATACATTGAATAATTTTTTTTTTTGAAAGATGTGGTCTCATAACTGCGAAGGTATTTGCAAACAAATTTACATATCGCGATATCGAGCGTTATTTATTTTGTATGCACACATCGTTGCATGCAGTTATGAGACTACATTTTTCAAAAAATAATAATTCAATGCTTAATTAAAGAATGCTACCAAACAATAAGATGAATGATGCAAATGATATAAAAATGTAACAAAGACTACTATACGCTTAAAATTCTTTTAATATTTTCTCAATTTGTATCAGATTTGATGTAACATGTTTATTGGAAAACAATAAACATAAAAATTGACGTTACATGTATCTCTTTTAATTGAATACCCATTTGCTTTTCGTATTCAACCCAACCTATTGATAACAACAAAAAATAACTAAAACAAAATAAAAGTTTTGTCTTTATATGATAACAGTGTAACCCTTTGTCTAGCACTGAACGCTTATTTATAACTGATATTCTTTATTCCAGTTGTTTTTAAACTTCAAACATTGCAAAGTTATGATCTACGAAATAAGCACATTTATGCACATGCTTTACGATAAGCCACCTGTAAGGTACGGTAATATACCTTTCATTACATATTGGTTAAAAAGTTTGCGATGTGCAACATCGCTCAGGTGGTTAGAGCGGTGAAGCACTGGCCAGACACTACGGAGGTCCTTGGTTCAAGTCCGTGATGAAACTTGAAAGTATTCACCATCTGTTAAAAAAAACCTGACCTTTATTTATTTTACAATGATTAATAAGCAAGTTCTACAACTTATATTAATATCTCTCGTTGGCACGGATCTTACATTAAACGCGGGGACAATTAACTGGATGGAAGACTTTGTCATAAAAACATCATTAAACACTGCTGAGGAGGTGATACATATGTATGACAAGTTTTATTATGTATCACAAAAATGCATAAAAACAACACCATGAAATAAAGTCATTATTGTATTAACAGTGGCGATAATTTGAAACTTCAACTATTTGATAGAAACAAAACATAAAGTAAGTTTGTTTTATTAAAAAATATATTTACCAAGCACTGCTATATAAAAAATTAACTTTGGCGATTTCAACGTTTTTGCCTGTGTGGCGTCATTAATTCAGTATTAAGTATGTTAGGGATACAGGTACTGTAGCACCGGTCAGAAAAGTAATAAGTCAATTACGTCACATGAACACAAATGAAAATCATATAGACAGGACAAAGGTTCACTAACTAACCCGCTTATAACGTGAATGATTAAAACAATAAAACAGAAACATTTCATTATTTATGCTGGATTTATGCTACAAAAAGTCATAAATATTTTTTAAAAAACCCAAGAGAGAATGATTGTATCAAACAATCTATTCACTAATTAAGCCCTTTTGTTATAACTTAGTTTGATTAAAAAAACCAACGACGTGGACTTTAAAAATATTTATTATTACAGAGTCCCTGACAGAGAAACTGAAACAGAGAAACGAGGAGACTGCCAGTCTGATAAAGAAAGAAAAGGAATATTTGACACAAATCGAGAAGATAGAAGACGACTACAGAAAGAAGGAACTTGATCTTCTCAACGATTTGGACATCTCTCAAGACAAAAATGAGGTATGTGCACCTTTGCAAAATCTGTTGAGAATTCACAGATGCCCTCTGTTTTGAAATACAAGGTAAGCGGTAAACAATGGCCTCTCTTCTAAAGAGTTGATGGCAAACAGTTATGCATCACACGTGGACTGATGGTTGTCACACGAGTATAGATTTAAAACACATGACTGGTTGAGTTTATTCTCCTTGTTGTGTACAAAGTTATAAGATATACACAATTCATGTACTTTGAAAGTAAACATTAAATGGAAAGAAGCACTACAACGGGATCGACATACCTTCATTAATACAAAACACAGCAACATCTAGATATTGCTTTTTTGTTGTTGTAAAAACCTTCTCAAGATGTTATTTCTTCTTACTTGGACAGCATAATAAACTGAAATCAAAGGCTCAAAAAGTCATAAAATCATATACTGTTTTCCTTGACCCTATATAAAGGATATACAAAGAGGTTCAATGTTTAAATTGTGAGATTGTTGTTTGTATTTTAATATGATAATTTGATAAATTTCGATTTGAGTTTCTTAATAAAAGCAATGACATTGTAAGTCAACTTTTATTCGCGAGCAAGAAAACTTTGGCAGGTTAGACATTAGTTTGGTCGCAAACGTTTAGTTGACGCACACTAACCAGTCAATTTATGGATAAACGCGAAATAAATTCGTTGCGCATTAAAGTAATATTTGAAGAGAAAAACTTATTTCAATTTTAGCACCAAATTTCAGCACCTTTTGCTAATAAATACAATCTGACATTCATTGCTATAAAGTTTTACATGTAGGATCTTCGCTAGATCTGAAAAACGGTTAGTTTCACCTCGAAGACTAACGTGCACTAGATTGGTAAATCTAGTTCAAAAATTTCTAAAAGTTCATGCATGTGTTTTCATTAAAAGTTTGAAAATCAGATCATTGGAAAAAGTAGAATTACTGATTAAGGAAATAGTTTGCTTAAATCACAACAAGAATTTGATGTTTTTGTAAACCGGAAATTAATATTATCAACTTACATGAAAGAAAAAGAATAGCGGGTCAAGTTAATCTAAGCTTACTACTAGGCCAGAGTTTAGAGTGAAACATGGAACCATAAGGTACAGGTGTGAAGAAACATCCGGTATAAATCCCTCAATAATCTCGCACGGATGGGTACAAATATATATAAATGTGAAGGGTCGGAATCTTTGGATACAGGTAAATGTTTACAATTAATCAACACACTGGGGATCTATACTGTTGTAAAGATACGATTTTCCGCTGGAATTATTTTTGGAATATTTTCAAGAAGAAGTAAATGATAAGAGACCGTGAGTCCATGAAATGCAAACATCAAATGGGAGTTCACTAATTCAGAAAAGCAATAATGTAGTTTTAAAGTACTTCTGATTCCCTGCCAAAGACAACTGGCTTTCTCTCTGTTATCATTTAATGTTTTCTTGTTTCAGGGGTAAATATTCTTATTGACTGTTTGCTTTTCTTAAGTATATCACCACAATCTTAGTATCTCTAAAGCAAACACAAGAAAATAGCTTCCATAAGGATTAGAGTCTAATAGAAATTCGGCAATGAACCAGTGTAAAAGGCAAAAATGCATCAGTGAAGAGGCAAACGAATATCACTATTCTAACTTGTTACTCTTGGGATGTATCGCCTGTTAAGTTCCCTACAATATAAGCTGACTGCTGATTTTGATAACCATGAAGTGATTATTTTGAACCCTTTTCTGTCTTGTGAGAGATTTTTTTATTATAATTATCTAGATTCTCAGTAATTTACTGGACATCGTCAAGGAGCGTGCGGACGCGGCCGAGCGTGAATTAGAGCGTGTCGCAGCCTCTTTCTCAGTCGCAAGCGACGGAAGTGGACGAAGTGCAAGGGTCATCAGTACCTGCAGTGACGTCAGTGTTGGAAGTGACGAAGTGTTTGATGGGGCATCCCCCGGTGTATCTCCTGGTTTATCACCTGTCTTGCCTGGCAGTCCGGAATCTCCACTGAAGAGACAGGTCATCCAAAAGGACTGGGATGTAAGCATTGTTTTTATATTGTTGTACATTAAGCATTGGAGGTCACCCCCCCCCCCCCCTAAACTGTCAAATTGTGAATTTTGAACTTACTGGATGGGTGTTAAAACAAGATATACAATTTGTCATAATGTAAATTGACAAACGACAGTACATTATATTCAATATGTGCAACTTTATCATAACTGTTTTCAATCTAGAAAATGAAAATGAGATGTTTGGCTTGCATGCTAACAATAAAACGTTATTGCTTGCGATTGTAAAAAGGTGTCGATTTACCACATGTGTGCTAGGATAAATTACATAAAGAAATGTACCAAAACAAAACCAAAGGTGATGGCTTCTTATCACGAATTCCAACCTAATGCTGTAATTTGCTGTGTACTGATCTCATACAGAAACCACACAGATAACAAACCACATTCTCTATGGATTTTTTTCCCATATTTCCCATTTTAATTCTGAATTCACAGATATATAGTTGTAACTATGAATAAATATCCTATTATTTAAAATGAAAATTGCGCTGCTTTTAAAATCAAAAGTAAAACAATGTAAGGGATCAAATGTGCCTTCAATCTTTTTGTTTCGATGCACCATCGGTATTTCGGGTTCCATGTGGATGTATTTATAGTTCTGTATTTTTTCTTTGATTCTTTGAGCCAGTCTTTTTTTCCCGGATGTCTGGCAGATGATACACGGGTTTTTGTCCGTCTTAATTACTGTGTCGTGTTCAATTAACTGAAACATAAGCACATCGAGCCGTAGCAGGTACATGTACTTCGTGTACTCCCCCCCCCCCTACACTGATCATATATCAGTCTGCGGACCAAGTCAACTAATATTTTATGCTTAATCATCAGATTTTAAACGAACAAGATTTATTTTTCTGATTCTTAACTGTTTAGTCAGTAATATACAATATAGACCTCTGAAAGTCTGCAATGAAATTGTAGATTCGGGTGTTTACTTATGATTTATGTAACCAAACCAACTGTTTGTAATCATATATTGATAGTTATTAGTATCTGTGCTCATTGTTTTGGCATCGTCTGCATCTCTGACACTGATACATGGAATACATTTACGGTCTTGTATATCATGTATCTTTAATTAATGAAAATAATAATCAGGTGCAAGTCATGATTTATTTGCAAGTAGGATATAACAATATTTTGCTGCGTCCGTGTGGTCCGCCATTTTTATCTTTATAAATGGTTTGATTTCTCAAATTGTGCTTTCAGTTTTCATTGTCATTCTTCAAATTGCTTTCAGAACCAGTTTCGTAAAAGAATTGATTGCTTGGAGCGTCTACTGGCAGAGGAAAGACAAAAACTAGCAGCGACAGAAAAGAAATTAGCTCTTGTGTCTACGGAGAATATCTCTACTGCCATGTCCGACGACGCCAAACTTTTCGCTAGGGAAAAGGAACTCCTTCAAGCAGAGGTATGGATCAATAACGGTACCGTAGCGGTCTTGCGATGCATCCAAACTTCCTTTATTTTCTACTCGTTCCATGCGCGATTTTCAAATAGATTTTAGGAATTTGAAGCAACTAGAAGGCCAAGCTATGTGATATCTCCCCAGCGTTTACTTCTTTGTTTATGTCTCATTTCACTCTTTGCTGATATCAAAGCATATCACATCCCAGCTTTTGGTAAAAACTTTTCGAGAATGGGTGGAAGGAGGGATTAAAATGTAAATAGCACACATGGATGAAAGTAACTTTCCAGTGTGTGGGTGGGCTTGATACCATTTTTATACCCTGAAATATTACACACTAATCCTTGATACATCACAAATGTTCTTATGGTTGCCTTTAATATTTTCAGGTTTTAGAAGGAAAAAAACTTTTGAAGATTGCAACCGATCAAATCAAGGGACTACGTGAACGAATGTTCACCCTAGAAGAAGAAAACCGATGTCTTCGAATCACCTATGCCAACGAACTTGTATGTTTCAATTAAGGATTTTCATTGCATATCAAAAGAAATACACGAGATCTGCATTTTATGTAATTTTGATTGAACTCACACACATATTAATTAAATTCATTATTATTGTATAGGCCGAAAGTGAGGAGTCAGAAAATGAGAAGACACCGTCCTACCACATCGATGAGCGACCGCCTAGCTTTGATGTGGCTATGGTAAGAAATCAGTAACATGTACTGTTATTGTTTGTCCAAGGACTGAGCTTTTCATACCCGTCCCTTTTTGTTGATTTCCTTCATGAATTAGCATATCCATCAGCGAAAAAAAAAACAGTTGAAAATGATACAAGCAAAAAGGAAAAACCAGGCTTTTTTTTTTTTTTTTTTTTTTTTTACACAATCCCGTTTTTTGATAATTATAAATAATATATTAAACGGTTAGTAAAAAAAAATAAGCTTAGTATCATTTGGAGCGCATCGCACAAATTTTGAAAACCTTCATCCAGGTTCTTTTATGTCGATTGCAATACACACTTTTCATGTACTTTTTTAAAGCAATTTCTTTTAACATTACAAAATAGAGGGGTTGTCTCTTTTTAAAACAAATTTTTTTCATACTAGTTAATACATGTGGTTAAGACACAAAAGTATTGATATATTTCAAAATATGAAGCAAATATGATAGAAATTTAGGACAGATTTGACATAAAAACACATAGACATATTCTAATACTCTGTGAACCACTGGCATCCTCTTATATATGATGTAATTTTGTTTGCTTGCTGGTCCTGCTGTGTATTTATAATTTGAAAGGATGCCAAGTGAAATCATTAATGTGTTTATAATATGTCTTTCATGAATTGAGTATAAGTGATATAATCTCATTAAGAACATTTCATCTCTTAGAAGAATTATAAACAAAAGTCTTCATAACCATCAATGAAAAATGCAGTAAGGCTAGATGCAATTCGTTTACTCATGCGTTTTCTACATACTCTGTTGTCGTGCTGATACAAACATTTCAATTAATTCCGCAGAATTAGTTTTGTTCTTTTATTGCCGATAACATAATTGGACTTAGAAATCAGAGAAGTTGTGTCTGTAGCCAGCATTAGAAATATTTTGTTTATTGCAGAAAGATGCGTCTAAAACCCAAACCACAACCGATGTATCCAATTACAGAGAAAGAATTGCCAGTTTGGAAAAACAGTTAAAAGAAGTAAGCAAGTGATCGTGCCTGTTTAGTTAACACAAAGTTAACCAGTCTATAAATATCACAATCGTAATGAGCCAAGCATGCGTGTCCAGATATTTGTAATATGCCTCACAAAATATGTGTATTCACCTTTTAATGGGTTTGTTATAGGAATTAGTTTTAGATTAACATAGAAAATGCACCGAATGGCCGACTGCAAAATAACCTTGAAAAAATATTAAAAGAGATAACATACTCGAATTTAAGTAACACTTTATTGCTAATCAGTATTGTGTTCACTTAGCACTAAAACAGCAAGAGAGTCAATCCATGCACTTATCATCATTTGATATCGAAGGAGTATTTAATAATGCAGGTTACATTGTATAATTAATATGAAGAAGAAGCTGTAGTTAGTAAATGCTTGCATGAAATGAATGAAGCATATATCTATTGATTTAACTTAGATCATTGCTTCATGGATATTTGCCTAGGTAGAAGCACAATGGAGAGCAAAATGTACCACCATCGAAAAAGAAAAGAATGAGTCCCAGCAGCGACTTCGAGACCTAACTATAGACTCCGAGGCGCTCCGGGGGTCTCTGAAGGGGTTCAAAGAAGACGTGTGTATAAAACAAAAACAGCTCAGAGAAATTGAAGAGAAAATTACTGTAAATTCGGATATTTTAAAAAGAAAGGAAGAAATTATCAACGAACAAGAGGAGATAATCAAGCAAAGAGAGGAAGACTTGCAATCGCTTCTCGATCAAATCTCGCAAAGGGACAATGATATACGAGATTTGCGCGAGAAAGTGCACCCAATCAACGAGAAATTAAAAGATAAGGAAGAAATAATAAATTCTTTGAAGGATATAATAGATTCAAAGCAAGATGAAATAAACTATCAATCTGAGGAAATTTCTGAATTGAATGAAACAATAGAACTTAAACAGAATGAAATCGATGAACTGAAAGGAAATACAAAAACCCAAAATGTCACGAAAGCAGAATGGGAACAGGACAACAAGCAACTTAAAAATGACCTTGAATCAATGGCCTCCAACCTCGGTAAACTACATACAGACAATTGTACGTTACAGGAAGAGTTAGAAAAAACTAAGCAGGCACTAAGCGAGGCGATGGTCTTGTGGAACAAAGATCGTTCACAGATTGAAATAGCCTACAATGTAGCTAAAGAGAAGTTACGAATGTATGAGGAGACAGCAGCAAAGAAAGAGAGTCAAATCGTAGGTCTTTTGCGAAAGGAGACCCATAAGTTGTTGGAAAGTAAGGAAAAAATTTCAACTGAATTCCGAGTCACAAAAATTGAACATGAAGCAAACATGCGAACATTAAAATGCGAGAAACTCAAGTTACAAGATGAACTTACACAAAAAATCCGCCAGTTAACAGCTGAAATGACATCAAATGATAAAATGAAAGAAGAGCTTGACAGATTAAGAGCACAAGTGAGTATGCTGAAATAAAATTTTAGCCAAAACAATTTAAGGTGGTCTTAGTGTCATTCAAGTGTGGTAAAGTTTTTGTAAAATTTTGTTTGATTCTTCACAAGAAAACGTCATTGTACGTCATTGTATATCTGTTATAGGAAGATGTAGCTTATCAAATCCAATACCATGAAAAAGTGCTCCGTGCCGAATATTTGGCTATGAAAGTCAGATACGAAACGAGATTAGAAAATCTGCAGAAAGAACACATGAAGCTTCTTGGCGTTTTAGATAAACTGCAACGAGAAAAGGTCCTCAATCAAGAGATGATAAAAGGCGTACAGAAAGGAATGGGGACTATGAAAGAAACTTACACCAAGGATTTAGAGCACTGGAAAGAGGAAAGAAATGTGCTAGAAAAGCACATCAAAGAGGTATTTTTCCCGGAGTTATTTGGTTAATTGCATTTTAAATTACTCAGTTTTACCCCCATTTTTCATTAACAATAGAACAATAAATAGACAAAGCTTTCTGCGAAATTTGTAAACAGTTCTTAAATAGAAGTAATTTATCAAAATCATAACGTAATACAATATTTAAAGATTGAGTCCAGTCGAAAATTAGCGGCAGAACTTGAGCGGAAAGTGGAAGAATTAAAACAGCAACTGGCAGACCAAGAGTACGAACGCGCCGAAATTATAAACCGGATGACCACAGAACGATCTAAATGGGAACTGGAGAGGTCGGGAATGCAGAGTCACATGAATCAGGTACATATACAGTGTTATAAGGAAGCAGAAGCTTTTTAAAAAATATTATGTGTTTAAGGTGGAATGGGGCACCTCCATGTTGTGACGTATTGTTTATCTAAATAAACAATAATATGTACTAAGTAGTTTCTTTCCCAGTATTGTAACCTAACAGCATAGCGCAGTTGCTAAGGGGTTAACTACAAAACTGTAGGTCATGAGTTCGAATCCCGCTGAAGGTTTACATTATTTGCCTTTCCAAATATTTTCAAAAGCTATTTTTGGTTAAATATTGTAAAATTTGTAAACCGGTTAAGGTATTGTAATTATAGTGTAATTTGATCCACATTAATATCAATTAACAGATGTCCCATACAACCTTAAAATATGATGGGAATTTTGAAGAGTTATAACTTTTAGAAAGTCGATCTTTGGTGACGTAGTATTTTGATTTTTATTTTAAAATAGGTAAGCTTTTAAAAATGTTAAAATTGTAATTAATATTTGATATAATATTTGTCAATCTTTTTTACCTAGGAAATTAATTGAATAGATATTTTTAATTAATTTTTTTTCTTTTACAGTTGTGTTTTCAAAATGTTATACAGAACAAAAAGAAAAAAAAATACAAAACGAAGAGAATACGAAAAAAAACCCCATAAAACCAAAAAACCAAAAAACAACTAAAATTTCCAATATCACGTATGGAATATTTATTGAAATTAATTTATGTTTCAGCTGGAGGAAAAACTGGATACAGTTGCGTACTCTCAATACAGAACAAAAGACATGCAGAGCCGCATGGAGGTGGCCTGGGAATCAGAGAGAGCTGAACAGAAACGGCTTCTGAATGAGGCACACGAACTGGCCATGGATCTGCAGAGGCAACTGAAATGCCGCGATGACGAGCACTCAAGGGAGCGAAGGGCCTTACTAGAGCAGCTGAAAAAACTCCGAAAGGAACTGGACGAGGAACAGATGTTGAGGGAAAAGAGACTTAAACAGGTTGGCTTTAAATTGAACACGTTTGTGGCTAATTTTATAGATTGTACATCGAAACATACATGTTAAAATGTGGTTAGAACCTATATAATTGAGAATAGGGGTAGAGCGAATTAGTTTTCAAACCTTCATAGATATAAATAGATATTTTGATACATGTTTATGGTTGAATTCTATTATAAAATATGTTAGCAAGCAATTTTTTTGGAAATGAGGTTTGTGCCTTGTTGTAGAATTTATTATTGTTGGCAGTAAATACCAAATTTACCAGTTGTCATGCATTTTCTGTCGCCCGAAAACTTCAAAATTTACAACATGACTTTAGGATAAGGGGCATATGCAAGATCTAAGTATATATAATTGTATTAATAACTGATTGACCAGTAGATATGACGCATGATCTTTGATATTGAAGATTGAGACCAGTAAAAGAGAAACGGAGGATTTAAAAACGAAATTAAAAGAGATGTGCCAACGTTCCGAAAAGGACCATGAAGTATCCATGAAAGAAAGAGTTGACTTAGTGCGCCGTCTTGCGGATTTTCGCAGAAGTCATAAACGTGATCAGAGACGAATTGAAGACGTTTTATCAGAGGTAAAGTAATTACTTATGAATAGTGAAAGTACTACTTGTAGGTAGTTTTGATCACTAAATACATAACTTACTTGAGGCAGCTGCATAGCAAAAATATACAAACTTATATACTGTTATTCAATGTAATATTATGATAATCCCTATAAAATATATTTAACATTATAACAACCCCCCATTCTTTGACAGTTAACGAGACTTCGAGAGCTTGCGTCAATAGTCATTGATTCCGAGGATCCGGACGTGGACACCGACATCGTGTCCCGATTAGAGCAGCTCTCAAAACCGGAATCCAAAAGACTGTCAATCCATGCCAGCACAGATATACAACAAAAAATAAACGAGGTACTTTAATCAACTAATAATCAGTATATTACTCAACCATCATTAAGATGATCTAGCTCTATATACATGTATCATTCATAAATTAGTTGAAATTGAGTTTTATATTGACAACTGATAAGAAACGGTGTCTCTTTTCGCAGGTTGTTTTGCAGTATATGAAAGAGGTAATGTTATCTTTTTATCTTTGCCTATCCAGAATGATATTTAACTTAAAAATGCTCTTCTTGAATTTCCAAAAACATAAAAAACAATTTATAGCGTTGAATAAATTGACTAGGTCAATAAAGATAACAATCTGATTTATATGAAGTACACCTTTTTTCCAGTCTCTGAAGGAAATCCACTTTGCGGCGGATAATTTATCAAGACCCAGTTCCCGAGGATCATCCGAGGATGAGAGGCGAAGACTTAGAAGGTTAACCTCAAATACATTCATACAATTCAAATAATCAAATATATTGTAATACCTCTCAAACTAAGATATTGCAGATTTGAACCTCATATATTATGAATTTCTGTGTGCATTATAACTGTGAATGTTAGAAGAAAGTTAATGAGTGACAACTACGCCTAATTCTGGAAAGAAAATGACGGCTTCATGATTAGATATATACGGTATATTACCTGCCATGTCAATATTTGCATTTATATATAGAATGTAGGATAAATGAAAAGACGAGAGCGAAAGCAGTTTAGTGTTGAACGTCGGACGAGTTATCATTTACCATTCCTTTTCTTAAATTTTTTAAATACAGATTATAGGAACATATATTGCTGATTATACAATATAAATATTTTAATACCCTTGTAGAAGTATTTCAAGTTCGGAACTGGATTTCTTGTTGAAAGACGAAGCAGTTGTTGAACAACAGATAGAACACTTGAAAGATTCAAGAAGGAACACACCAACGAAACACCTCGATATGGTCAGCAATAAACTGAGCAGGAATATTTACCACACCGGACCAAGGGACATTGCTGATATCAGATCGGAGGACTCAGATACCGAAATGATGCTTGACCCGGAACCTGGGACTGTGAATGATCGACATAACAGAATCATGATAGATGTCCACCATGAGGAGGGTGTGACCTCAAGGTTCCCCGTCCCCCCTCCGTCTCTGCTGTTGCCGTCGCAACGTGTCATTTCTGTTCAGTCTCAAAGTTCCAAAACAATTTCAACATCCTTAACAAGTACGGTTTCTTCGCGACAAATTCCGAACAGTATATCCTTGGATGTGTTAAACAACGGTTCTGAACGGCAGGCATTCTCTGCTAGTGCTTCACCGACTCATGGGCAGAATTGTTTTGAATTTTCCAATCCAAAATGCAAATCGGATTGTAACATACCGTCAAACAGCTCCAAAGTCTCAAAAGAAGCTGCTCGAAGAATGTTTTTTGAAAGTTTAGAAGACAGTAATCAACATCCATCTAATGTCAAATCAATTAGTGAGAATAATATAGCAATTAAAAACGAAACTACGCTAATTTCAAATGACCTGGCTAAGGATGCAGTTGGCGAATCAACAGAAATTAGCAGAAAACATGGGTGTTCTTCGAGCGATAGCGAAACAAAACTCCATGGAAAAGATGATTCGCATCTAAAAGCCGGACAACCAAAAAAGAAACGAAGGCTGTTTAAAAAATCTTCAAGCATGGATACATCAGCCGTAAGCAACACATTAGCAGATGCAGGGGTTTCAGCTATATCGCCTGGGGCTCCCTCGTCTCTCTCACCTTTTGAATTGTTTGCTGCTGTCAAACGCAGGTTGAAACCATCATTGAAACGTTCATCTTCTCTGTCAGAAGGTCGCAAAGGTGGAACCATCAGTGAGGACGATGGCTCAAAATATTCCGGCCACGTGGACGCTTATGCTAGTTCGTCGTATTCTTCGAGAAATCAGAGTCTGGGAGAATCGCCTATTTCAACTCCCATGGTGGATGAGCCACTAACTCCAGAATCAGGCCGACTCATACCTCCACCAACACCGCCAATATCAATGATGAACCGCAAAATGTTACCAAAGGTATAGTTAATGATACTGATGACCAAAAGTATAGTTAGTTATATTGATGACCAAAGGTATGACCAAAGGTATAGTTAGTTATATTGATGACCAAAGGTATAACCAAAGGTATAGTTAGTGATATTGATGACCAAAAGTATAGTTAGTTATAGTGATGACCAAAGGTATATCCTAAGGTATAGTTAGTTATATTAATGACCAAAGGCTTAACCAAAGGTATAGTTAGTTATATTGATGACCAAAGGTACATGTATAACCAAAGGTATAGTTATAGTTACATTGTAGTCAAAAGCATAATTAATCTTATTAATGAAATACTATAGTGTAACAATCAATTCTTTATGCATCCCCTTAAAAAAATATTTTAAAAAAAGATTTCATCCAAAGTGATATTGGTTGTTAAGTAAAACTATTAATACTTACGCTAGGTAAATGTCTTAAGCTATTAAATCCTGAGAGGAAGTATACGTTACGTCTACATAATGCAATATTTATGAACTTCAAAATATAGACTTAGTATAACTGACTTTATTTTCAATTCCATTTGAACAATATTTAACCACGTTCAGCTTCAGGAGGTTCACGAAGATGATCACAAACGCAAAAGCAGAGCGAAGAAAAACGACACCAAGTCCAAATTCCGTTCCAAATCAGAGGAAAGAGCTAAAAGTGGACCTGCTTCCCTAACACAGAACGTTGTCTTCCAAGAGGACATTGCCAGCCCCTCTTCTCATTCCGCTTTTAGCGAAACGTCTGTATGATCTTATCTATTGTGTATTATTTGTTTACTTCATTTTGATTGGTCAAATTCATTTTTGTTAAGTGTTATTCCTTTAATTTTATTGATTGGTCTTGACTTCTTACTCTTGTTTGTTCCTCGTTTTACTTATAGATGAGTGTGCATATTACAAGTTAATGATATGTATATATATGCATTATTGCTATAAACGTATGTATTTATTGTTTTAGAACATGACGTTACATGTATGTGCTAACTTATGCACAGACTTGTGATGGAAATTTTAAAGTTTACTTTCCTTTTGATTGTAGCTGGTATCAAAATGAAATTATACTTTGAACTTCTATCTCTTCCCTCTTGCTAGGCATTTTCGACCCGAACTTTCGTGTCCCACAAGAGGCTATGGGCATTTGAATGACATCGTCTTTCGTACATGAAAAATGTAAAATAATTGCATCTTTATTTATTTTTTTGCGATTAAAGTTAATTTATTTTTCCGTTTTGTGTATAGTATGATAGTATGATAGAAAGATTGTTTGAGATCGTAAACAAAAATAGAGATGTTTTTTGTTTTAAATTTTCTAAGCATAATCTATCGATTTAAATAGAAAAATCATTTCATGTTTTGATTTCTTTATATATATATATATATATATATATATATATATATATATATATATATATATATATATATATTAAGTCTTATATTGGTTTCGGTATCATATAACAAGTAAAATAAGTTCTAATATTAGTGCATTCATTTGACCGAGTTGTATAATTCTTGTTTAATTGTGTGATCTAGTATTGATTTACTTTCAACTTACACTATTTTGTAATTATATTCATAGTGTATGGTTTTTGTTATTGGTTGAAACACATTATTTGTTTTTAATAATTTCAAAACGTACGCGTATTTATTATTAAACTCTAATTGTAACTTGATCAGAGTTTTCATTGATGATGAATTTACACGCATTTTACCATTACATAATTATGTATCTAGACGTAACCAGAGTCTCTGTAGTTTATTAATTTATACTTTATTGAGTAAATCTTTAATGCCAGAAGTTCTGAATGTGCTCAATTTCTAACTGATCACTTTTTTGACAGGATTTTTTTTAACTACAAAGGATGGAAGTGCAGTTTATATATATATTTGTACATGTATAACAAATATTATGAATTGTGTTTATTAAAAGTAGTAAACGAAAATAAATAAATCATGCTCCTGTTAGTGATATGTTCTTTCTATCGCATTGGATTTTTTCAGGGATGGGTTCCGTCAACAAGCACCTGTGCGTTTGACATGCCTTATTCAGTCACGTCTGCTGATTTTCAATCGCATCTCAGTGTTTTACATATAAATCTACATATATTGTACTGAAAAAATATGCCATGGACGTTGCACAAAGGGGACTTTACAGAAAACGAATAATCACTAATGGTTGTTCAATTTTTGGAAATTCTAGCCTTTGAAAGAGTATATGGTCTTCAAAGTAAAATATTAAGATAATTAATCCCACACCAAGTAAATGTAAATGTTTGTAAACATCTCCCGATCAGTACCATGAGGTTTTGTGCTAATCGAAGCGAAAGACTAGTTGAACGGTTGGCGAGAAAAAAGTTCACCAATTCTTACATACATTTATTAAGGTGGTATGGGACACTTCCATGTTGTATGGTATTGTTTATCGAAAAAAACAATAAAATGAAGTGGACTTATAAAAGATTATGTTCCTTTCCCAATAATGTCATCTACATGTAACAGCGTAGCGCAGTGGGTTAGAGGATTTACTACGAATCTGGAAGTCGTGAGTTCGAACCCCGCTAGGAGTTTTACAATTTTTACCTCTCCAAGTTCTTTTAAAAGCTATTTTTTGTTTCAGTTTTGTAAAATTTGAAAATCCTAAACCGATGAAAGTATGTCAATTATAATGTGCTTTAATCCACATTAATATCAACAGATTTATTTCAATTATAATGTGCTTTAATCCACATTAATATCGACAGATGTCCCATACCAACTTAAACACGATTCACTGTTTCTTGTTGTTTTTTTGTTGTTGTTGCTTTTTTCTTGTGTAATTGTGCGATTCTTTCTACGTTTCTAAAATTATTTTTGCTTTAGTTATCATAAGATCTAGCTGCAGGTCTGTAGCTCCCAGTCTGAAAAAATTCGGATGGACGACCTGGGAGCTACAGTGCCTCCCATAGTAAAAAACTGCAATTTACGGCGCACAAAAATTGCGATAGTTTTGGACTGATTAATCTCATTTCCGAACACATTCCAAAAAATTCCTCAAACATTTTACTACAGATATCGTCACTTCACTTGCCCTTGATATTCTTTTAAACGCGATCACCAGTTGGTGTAAAGAGAAGTGGTGCAGTTTGTTTACATGTAAAAATGGCGACTCTCAATCTCGACGTGAAATAATATACTTCATTTTCCGAGGTCAGATAGCATGTTTAAGAGATAATCTGAGGCGAATAAAGTGACGATATCAGTAGTAAATTGCCTGAAAATTTTAATGGTACTAACTGTTTTCCCAGAATTTGTGTGAAAATAAGGTTAATCTGTCCAAAACTAGCGCATTTTTTGCGCGCCGTTAATTGCAGTTTTTTTTACTATGGGAGGTACTGTAGCTCCAAGGCGATCCATCCGAATTTTTTTTTTCAGACCGGGAGCTAGAGTCCTGCAGCTACATTAGATCAAGATTATTTTAAAAAAAAATATGAGCTGTAATTTTCAAACTTTGTTTCGTTTCAAAAACCTGCCTGTTTCATGAATCTTTATTATAAATAAGATTAAAACAAATCATGAAAGTTTATCGGAAGAAATAATTCGCTTTTAAGGAATATAAAACAAACTTATCTTTAGAAGGAAAACGATAATAGAGTAAGTAAACTTGAAGAGTTGATCATCTACAGTTCAATTGTAAAGCATCTGCAGATGAAGACAGAAGAAACCCATAGAACGAAAAATAAATGCCTCTGATGTTTAATCTAATCTGGTACAAAAATAAGGGGGAAAATTCACCAAAAGAAATTAAAAAAATTTAAGAAGCAAAGAAACAAATGAACGTTAAACAAACAAATAACAACAAAAAATGTTTATTTTTATCAACTTAAGGACATATCGCATGATTTTCAATTTTCGGAACTTTTTAAATAAAATCATTCTATACTCATTAGAAATGAAGTTTATAAACGTTTTCATAAAATATTCTGCCTAATTCGTGAGTTTGAAAGCGATGAAATTCAAATGTCGCGATATGCATATTTTTTCTCTCGATCTACCCGCCATGATGTGTGACGTCATATGCGACCTCGAGCGAGAAGGTGCTCTCAGCCATCCTTGTAATTCGATTAGATTTAAACGACAATTAAACTAATTATCACCTATTAAATTGCCGATAACGGGACATGATGGTGTTTTGTGCCTCCTGTGGGTGTTCTAGTCGTCGGAAATGGGGATTTGGACTGTTGTTTTTTTAAGTTTCCCTTACGAAAGTATGCGGAAATCTTGCGACAAATAGTGGTCTATCTGTCGACGAGAGGATTTATGAATAAACATTCAATACATATATATCATTAATTATATGGTATATTTTTGTAATCATAGTTTTATAAATAAATCGTATTCATTTTTCAAAAAGAAAAAATGGAAGTTTATGAACAGGGGCCTGTGTACAAAACGCAAGTTCATCGGAGAAAAATAACGAGAGGGGACGCCATTTTGGATACCGCCTCGCTTCATTAGCTGTTTTCTCATTGTTATTGTTAAACTATACGTTCATGTATGCATCGGTTTTGTAAAAATAATTTCTTCATTCGAACATGTAGCTCACATCTGCAGAAATCATATTAATATCATTTTAGTACGGTAGGTGAGATTTCTGTGAGTTTTATTTTTTTGTGGGAGAAGTCAAGGATCGAGTTGTCGATATTGAATGTTTATGCGAGAAATAGACAAAGTTTGTTGATATACATTTATACGTAAATGGATAAAAAAAATACGGAGATGGGATCTTACAGAAATAAACAATAATTAAGGAAAACGTTCTTTCCTGCTTTTATAATCCAGAGTAAACAACCTTAGAAAGTTGTGACCAGTTACTGTCGAAGAAACAAACTTCTTGTGCACCACAGTTTTACAATAATGAACATTTTGAGTCGTAAGGAACGCCAAAAAACAAGACTGTTGTAGATTTTAATAAATAAACACCTTTAACCGATTTATTTGAGCTTCAACCATTACTAAGTTGTGTTTACAATGTTTACACGTCGATCAATCTGATCGCCATTGCCGACTTCATCGTCTCTTCTTCGGCAATATCATCGTTTTTTTATCCGTACTGGTGGCTCAAACATGTACGACTGTATAACAAGATTCTTTTTATTTAGTCAGCGTGTAAAAAAACAACGTACATGGTGAATAAATGTCAAAATTAAAAGGAGATAATGCTAATCCTACATATTTGTTTACCATAAGCTGTTCGAAGAAGGTCGCATGTGACGTCACTGTACCACGTGACACGCTATCTAATTAACGAGTTTTAAAACGATCGGGGCTATAATTTAAATTGATATTATGGCTAATTACCGCTTTTATACCGTTAACAAACTGTTAGGAGTAATTATTAGATACACAAGGAAGCCAAAAAATATAAAATGTCCCATACTTTAGAAACATGCGATATGTCCTTTAACCATCTTTTTTAGTTATGAGTTTCACTACGGTTCAGTTTTGCATCAAGTTTATATTTCTTCATTGAAATATCTTTAGTTTCTCGTTTCTTTTGTTGGTACGGAACTTTTGATTTCTTTAAAACTGATACCTTTGACCTGGCTTTTTCTTACTGGCTTGGATGCCCTCTTCCTCTCATAGTTCCTTTTCAATGTATTGGTTTTTGATAAGTTTTTTCTTAGGGCTGTTTTCGGTCTATAGTTGAAAGCCGTATCTTTCCATAAATACCGGTCATCATTTAACATCTCCGCAAGTTTTCTGTTTGGTTCTTCGAAAAACTCGGTTAAGATCTCCCATGTTTCATTTAACATAGATCCCTGAACGGTTTTCAGTTTTGTCTCGTATGCCTTTGGTAGATTAACAATAGTATCCACCAGTCGAGTGCTGATATCACCTGTCATAGAAAACACAAGAAACTTGTATTAAGACTTCGATTTTTTGCTATGGAAAATTAGACAGAAACCGGGAAACTGTATTAGTAATATTTGTCAATTGTAAATATTCATCGAAACTATTTAACGGCAGCATTTGAATATCATCGCGTATAATTCGGAACTTTTATGATGTTACTTGTGTCTTACATCGCCAAAAAATATAGTTTGTTTTATTTAAAATAATTATTTAATGACTATTGAGAAAGTTCCTGTAACAAAACATAGATAAAGGTACCTGTCGCAATAGGTACTGATTTTATAAAAATGTCTTTCACTCCTTATATGTTATGTTCTATGAATATGAATCCTGCATCGAGAAATGAATAAATAAAACTCTGTATATAAAGTCAAAAGATATTCTAAACCGTGATATCTTCTAGCAAAATCCAATGAATGTAATTGTAAATAGAGTATAATGTTATTGAAGAGATCTATCTATTTTAAGTGTTCTCTTATTCAGAATTAAACAGGAAAATTTACAAACAAGAGGCCCATGGGGCCACATCGCTCACCTGAGCAACAATGGGCGTTCAAAAGATATTGTGCCATATGGCCCTCGGTAGAATAACAAAAAAATAAATATTGTAAAGTATTCGAATTTTACAATCATTTTTGCATACACGTAATCTTTGACATTATACCTTCATGAAATACTGTTTTTACACAGAATAAGAAAATCCTACGCAAGATATAGAACTAAATATTTGGTAGGGGTACACTGTTATATAACTTCTAATTACCTGTATTTTCGTTCTGCCCCCCTCCCCCACATAAAGCGATCAAAATATATGAGAGCATATACACTGTAGGTACATTTTCTTCCTCAACTACTTACTAGTTATTGTATTTTTTTTTAAAATTTAATAGTTGTATTTTATATAAAAAAAATCCTACATGTATATATGTGAAGAAGAAAATTGCACCTCAATGCGCTCAATTTGTCAAATGAAATATATTCAATAATTAAATTTGTCTTCTCCATTATAATTAAATGACTGTTGTTTACCTCGCGTAAACTCGTGACTTTTATAACTTTACTCACACTTGATTGATAAATACACTGAAATAAAAAATGTTGTCACGTGACATGTTAAAGAGCTATAAAAATCAATGTTACCGTATTGACAGGCACATCACTCTAATTTACTATGGCCCATCCATTATTTTCATTTTTATTCAAAAATAACAAATGGCTACAAACCAGGATAATTTTCCGCTGTAATATTTTCTTAGGAATAGCGATAATTCTTTTATCCCCGCAACAGAAATGTGTCAGAACTATGGAAACTGTTTTAACGATGTCGTTTTTATTTACTCACATTTCACATTATTCATTGTATAAAGAGGGGGGCCCAGAGAGTAGTTATATACAGCACATCATTCTTAAATTTTTTTGTGTACAAGTATTTAACATACTCTAATTCATAAAGAATTTCTAATGATCAACCAAAATTTCAGCGTCAATCGTAGAATTATAATCAAGATGAGCTCAAAATTTTGCTAGGTTTGAGTCATATTTTGTTCACATGAGTTTATTATATTCAGCTTAAGATTTTTAACTTGGTATTAAAATTTTCCTATTCGGCATTTAAAATGGAAAAAATGAATGGCCTCAGATCTGTGTACATACATAAAATTGTGAGCAAATTTCTATATCTTGCTTATAATTCGAAGCTGAACACTCAAATATGGTAAGTAAATAGAAATTGTAAACAATTAAACATGTCACATTTAATGTCCAAACTGTTTACCATAGTTTTTACCTGTATATATATTTTTAATCACATCAGGTGTCCATAGATTTATTTTTAGTACGTTAAACTCACTCAACTGGCTAGGCATTTAAATACCCGTGCTAGTGTAGTCAGTTTGGGCGTAGCAGGCACCTGAGAAGGACATGATGTCCTGTAATAAAGTTTGTCCAACAAAATATTTACATCTGAGTATTTTCTAACCAGGTTCTTCTCACTTCTGAGGTAAGAGAGTTTTATTTTAAAGTTTTTTTATTGTTAATTTCAGTTGCAATGACAGCCAAGTTCCTTTTTTGTGTTTTTGTTCATTTGTTCCATAAAGTCTTGTTAAACTTACCATATTGTTTAAGTACATAAAAACTGGTAATGTTTATAAAGTATACAAAGTAACTGTAAAGTAACAATGCTCCGTAAACATTGTAAAAAGTGTGTATAGTAATTGCGTGAATTCAGTGTATAAGTAAACATGCTATTTGTATAATATATATAGTATGTGTAAAGTACAAGTATAAAATATATGAGTAAAACATGAGTAAAAGTATGCATGTATAATATACGTAAATACATGTAAAGTATATGTGTAAAGTAATGTATATGTATGTGGAAAAACGTGCATAGAATATAACCCCAATGTATGGTATATACAGTTATGAAATGTATACTATTAATAGATCCCAGTATTCCAGTATTCCAGAATTGGAGTATTACAGTATTCAGTATTCAAGGGAGTCAGCTTTCAGAAAAATGGAACCACCATAAACATTCATCAGTCAAGATTCACCAACTTTGGCCTGTCTTACACAGATACACGGACGGATGGTTTTGTGAGCACGCCGAGGCCGCCATTACGGACCAGCCAATAAGTGACATACAAAAACTTAAATATAATTCTCTGTAAAACTGAATTACAATATAACAAAATGTATTGAACAGTATTAAAATGTAGATAATTATTCAACTAGTTATTCTTTCTGACAACCAGCACGGCCAATCTGTGACAAAACACAAGAAACATGCACTATAACAAATAAAGAACACAATTTATTTTTCAAAATGAATCATATACACTGTACATGTATAAACCTACATATTTCCGTCAGCGATATTAAACTCTATTTAAACTGAATAAACTCGAGAAAATGCCGAGCATCTCAACAAAACATATTGCATTATTCTACCGTTACGCAAAAGATGATACCGAATTACCGATAGCCTGATTGAATTGCATTTTATTTCTTTCTTAATACATCAGATGTTGCTTAATTAGCGCAGGTAAACATATGTTTGATTTACCGAATGTCTCTGTTTGATTTAATACGTAAAAATCAGGAAATACAAGCAACAGTTCCCAGGTTAACGCAAAGCATAAATGAAAACGAAACGAAAATCACAACAAGCTAACACCACCGTCATATGTGAAAACTGTCAACGCATTGAAATATTTATCCTCAATTTACTTCACAAAATCGGCACCAATGTATTTTGTATGTTTCAAAGATTCCTTTCGTACACGAACTGTTGCACAACAAACAAATTCATCATTGTCAGATCGACCCGTTTATCATATAGTGTCATGGCTGCTTTAAACAAAGAACCTCGTTTTAGAATTTTGGAATACGAGTCTTGGTAAAATGGATAAGCAAACCCGGGCCGGGGCAAAATAAAAACCGGGGCAGATCGGCAATCGTCAATTCCAATTACGCATTATTTTGCAGCAATATGTAGAGTGAATACAAATAAACTGGTCAGTAAATATCTTGAAATTTTAATGAGATTGGCAGATTAATTACTGTCAATCTTTTGTTTTGCCCTGGCCCGGTCATGCCTACCCATTTTACCAAGACTCATGTTTGCTATAAATTGCTTGAAACACGTCTTTTCTTTCTTATTATTTTCGTAATAACTCAGATTTGATACAGAATAATCCCTTAATTTTTGCAATTTATATTTTCCTTCCCATAAGGATTATTCATGCTAAATCACGTTGAATTTGCCTCAGTAGTTCTTGAGAAGAAGATTCTTTAAAATGCACTCCCCCTTTTTTTAACAGTTTTGAAGTTTTCTCCGCTTCCAATGAAAATTTTTCTTTCATTTCTGCAATTTATATTCATCTTTCCATAAGAATGCTTTGAGCCAAATTTTGTTGAATTTGGTAAAGTGTTTTAGAGAAGAAGTTCAAAATGTGAAAAGTTTACAGACGGACAGACAGACAGACAGACAGACGGACGGACGGACGACGGACAAAATGTGATCAGAATAGCTCACTTGAGCTTTCAGCTCAGTGAAGCTAAAAACAAAACAACCTGTAGAATAGATACGTCTAATTAAAACTTTCTATTCTTAGGCCTATAACAAATTGTGTGTTTAAAAATGGTAGGATCGGGGCATTTTTTATCTCACCTGAGCTGAAAGCTCAAGTGAGCTATTCTGATCACATTTTGTCTGTCGTCCGTCTGTCCGTCTGTCCGTCTGTCCGTAAAATGTTCACATTTTCAACATCTTCTCAAAAACTACTGGGCCAATTTCAACCAAACTTGTCACAAATCAATGGGGGCTCGAAGTTTTACATAGTAATATATAGAGTGTAGTGGAACCAAGAGTTATCTTTCTTGATCTTGTATTATATAGTCTGAGAGTTATTCCTCTTTATGTGGAACTCTTCTATGTTCAGTTTTTCACGCTGTGTACGTGCGGTCCCGCCGCAGTGCTACACATTTTCTATACCAACATATTCCATGTTTCATCCTTGTCCCTTCAAATTGTAAGTATCATATGCATTTAGATATATGAAATATTCATTTTATTTGTTGTTTTTGCCATGACATGTTTATAAAAGCAAACATAAGCACCCTCGTAATGACTGTTTCTGTAGTAGGTTGTAGGCGCCAAATTTTCTCGTGTTTACATATCTTGAGGTTAAACATATAAGGATACCTTCATCATTTATATGATTTACTGGTCATTAATAAGTACACAGCACACCTATAAAGTGTGAATTCTATGTTTATATTTTTCAATTAAATTGTTTCCATTTTTTACCTACATTCCATAATTTCCCTCGGGCTACTGTTTCAATACTGGGTGTACATTTTGGAATTCGTCTTTTTTGATAATTGTCAATTTATTTCTTATGACAACTATGATATATTTACATATATGATATAAATGTATTATTGTGTGAATTGTTAAAATGTCAGTTTGCATATTATCCCATGTATTTATAAATTGTTTATAATTTGTTTCAGCAATTTACCACATCAGATCTACATCAGATCTACATTCAATAAAGTTTATCAATTTAATATGTTTATACTTGCTGTTTTTCAAACAGTAAAGTAAATTGAATTTGAGGGGCAAGGAAACATGGCTACTGGAGGGCTCCCCTTGCCACGGAACGGTGATTCCCAGAACGAGAATGAAGAAACCAACACCTCTACCAAAGATAAACGTGATGTTATCTTGAGTGAAAAAGGGCTCTTGGCATTTGAAGAGGAAAGTTCCAAATATAAAAAACCTTTATTCGAAACATGGGGGAAAGTCGAAAAATGCATTCTACGAGTGCAAAAATGTGACAGAACTATTGAACAATATTAAATCTTACAGAGTGATATAGAGAACACATTCAGTGAGTTTCACAATAGTATTAAACAGTACCTTGTCTTTCTACAAAGACACTCCAGAAGTGAACAAGGTAAAAGCGAGATGAAATGATGTACCGAGGACTTTGAGAAAGGAAAGTCAGTGGTTTACAAAGCGCTAAACAACATCAAAGCTGCAAAATTAGACCTCTTAGAAACAGCCTCAGAAATATCAACAACCAGCACTGAGAGGAAAAGAAGAAAAGAGTGGAAGTTAGAAATAATGAAAAAAGAAGCAGAGCTAGGAAAACAGAAACTTCGCCTTGAGGAAGATGAATCAATACGTATAGCTTAAATCAACAGAAAAAAGTGTGAGTTGGACATTGACTTAGATTTACTGAAACAAGAACAGAGTGCTAGTGATGATGAACTTTCAATGGAGCAAGACCTTGCGGACATTGAGAGAGAGAGAGAGAGAGTTCAGGGGAACGAACACAGAAGTTTGTGGAAAATATCGCTTCCAATCCTGTTGATGTCTAGATACCCACAACTGAATCGCATTATGTGCTATCTTAAATGGCCCTGCTTATGATTAAAAAGCAAATGCTTCCTGAACGTTTTTCAAACTTTGATGACTCGCCAGAGTCGAACAATGTCTGGAAGGAAACATTTACTAATATTGTCAGTGAACTAAAAGTTTTATGTAATGAAGAACTTGAGTTAATGTTAAATAGACTCACTGGCAATTCCAAACTTACAGCAATTGGAATTCGCAATGCAAATCCTGGGAAACCTAAGGAAGCATTTCAAATAATCTGGAAAAGACTTGATGAGATGTACGGGAGACCAGAAATGATCGAAGCGTCGATACGTCACTAGCTAGAAAACTTCCGATCAGTGACATCAGCTGAAAACAAACGCCTGTATGACTTGTTAAACATTCTCATTAAGATAGAATCACTGATGGCCAATTCAACATTTTCTACAAGTCTATCGTATTTTAACTCGTCAATTGGAGTGAATCCTATCATCAACAAATTACCATTTCACCTGCAGGAAAACTGGATAGCCAAAGCCTCCAATTACAATAAGTTAAACAAAGTGCCGTTCCCACCATTTTCATATTTTGTGACATTTGTACGCGAAATGAGTGAAATCAGAAATGATCCGGCATTTGTATTCACCAACAGCCGACAACCAGCTCTTAAGAGACCGGTATACTCCAAATAGTCTGATGTGTCAACAGACAACAACAACAACGTCCATTTTCTATATCATACGGCAAATCATAGCATCCATGATTGTAGAGCCTTCCGTGCAAAACCGTACTTTGAACGTAAGAACTTCTTGCAAAGTAAAAACATTTGTACTAGATGTTGCACCTCAACTAGTCATACAGCAGAGGACTGCCAAGTCAAAATCCAATGTACGGCTTGTGGGAGTGTTTATCATACGACAGCTTTGCATATAAACAAAGGTCCATCATCAAGCCCAAGCATGCATGGCGGGGAGAAAATGTATAACTCAGCTCTACAAACCATGAAGTCAGAAACAGACAACATATCGCCTGTACCTATGAAAGCTTCAACAAACACTAGTGTCAAGTGTACTACATTCTGTGGCGACCATTATCAAGGCAGATCATGCAGCAAAATTTTCCCTGTGGATGTATTTCACACAGACTATCCAAACAACATGTATCGTGTTTACGCAATCGTGGATGACCAATGCAACCAGTCTCTTGCATCTCCAGAGCTATTTGATGCCTTGAACATTATGTCCTCTCCCATACATTACACTTTGACAATATGTATGGGAAAGACAGCCCAAAATGGTCGGCAAGCAGATGGTATGAAGTTACGATCATTGGACACAGCTGTGACAATGGACCTTCCTCTTCTGATGGAATGTGATGACATCCCTAACGAAACTTCTGAAATTCCTACACCAGAAGTTGCTAAGAGCTACCCTCACCTTCTCAGAATTGCATCTAGTATACCTGAGCTTGATGTGAATTCAAAAATACAGCTCCTTATTGGTAGAGACTTGATTGAGGCCCACCACATTGAAGAGCAGATCACTGGACCTCGAGAGGAACCATTCGCTCAAAGACTTAGTCTTGGTTGGGCTATAATTGGTGACGTTTGTCTCCACTGGATGAAATATCTAGTTTCAGCGCTGCGGAAACCCTTTGGAAACTCTGCGGAAACTTAAGGTTACTTTAAGTTTCCGACAGGTTTCAGCACGGAAACCAAGTTTCATTAAGTTTCCGCAGTGCTGAAACTTAGGCTGTCCATGAATCCAAATGGTTTCCGCAACGGAAACTTACTGAAACTTGAAGTTTCTGCATAGTTTCAATCTCCATATACGTGTGGGATACATATTGTTTACAAATGGTTTCCGCTACGGAAACTTACTGAAACTTTAAGTTTCTGCATAGTTTCAACCTCCATATACAATTGGGAAACATATTGTTTACAAAGGGTTTCCGCAACTGAAACTTACTGAAACTTTTTAAATTTTTGCTTTCACAAAAGCTGAGCAAGGTTTCTACTTTATGTAAAAACAAATCAATTTCAAGCAGTTCCAAATTTATTTTGTTCAAAAATCTGAAATTGTTTCCAATAATAAATAAAATACAGCCAAGATACAATAATGGAGAAACATCCATATGGCAATTACCTTATTAGGGGCTTTTATTTAAAAAATGATAAAATTGCACAAGAAAATTTTTTTTTAACTCCCATAGAAATCTTTACATTTGTATTTTTTTTTCATTTCGATTAAATGCCTATCAAATCTCCCCTTAAAAATGCAACAAAGATCTTAATTTTTTAAAAATATGAATGCAATTTACAAAATAACTGCACGTACATGAATAAACAAAGAAAACTTCACTGTTACATGAACATGATACACTTGTCTCAATTTGTTTTGAACTACAATGAATATGTACACCATAAAATATTTTTGAAAAGTCTAAAGTATCCATCTTTAAAAAAAAAAATACACTACAAGATAGTAGTTGACTATAGAGGTATGACCCAGATTTGATTTGAATATGTCAATAAATTCCAAAATGAGGTCAAAGTGACCCACTTACAAGTTGGGATAAACCTTTTCTTTGTTAGTAATATAATCTAAAGTTTTACAATAGAACAGGATTTCATATTATTTTTTTGATAATCAATTAAGTCCAAAGTGAACTTTTCATTTCCACCCATGATGTACCAACTGATCAGATTTTAATATCATAAGCCTGTCAGTATTTAATAGATGACCCAGAGGGAGATATGAAAAGCTTGTTGGCCAATAAAAAGCTAACAATGGAGCAGTCTGTCAAATCATGTGCAAAAATATGACGTACACATTTAATTAATTATGCTGATTGCAACACACTTCATTCCTGATGAATATTCTTCTTTACACACGGTTTACCTTCCTACATTTCACTACTTTACCTACATTAATATTTTTAAATCCAAGACATGAAGTAAAATATACATTGTTTATATATGATAAGTATTACTACATGTACATGTACTTGCTTTTTGTAGCATGACTGTATAAAATACAAAGTATCACACAGATCATTCATCTTACAATTCTCATCAATACCAGCATTTTACTTAATATGATAAAAAAGCTCATTCCAATAAAATTATTATATATTAGTTACATAACACAGATTAAAATAAAACCCACTTGGAAACAACTTTCCATCCAAGTAATTTTGTTATATAAAAATTGTAATACATGGGGTATATGTTGTCTTTATATATTTTCATATATGACGTAATTGAATATTGTTTGGTGTATTTTATCATTTCTATGACCCATGCATTCATCTCCTAATGCAGTGTTTTTACATTTAAGATTGGTTTCTTAATTTTTCATATATTGCTGCAAATTAAAACTAAGTTATCAATAAATGTTTAAACAAAGAAAATGGGAAAAAAGTAGTTAACACTTATCAACTTGGAGGTGTGAGGATATATGTTACATGGAGTCTAATATTTTATGCCATATTTGCAAATATGACAAATTATTTCAGAAAATGAAAGTTAATATCTACAAGGTCTAATCAATCATTTAATAAGTCAAAACCATGTGATTTCCTAAGATTCTAGCTTACAGACAGACATTGTAATATACTGGTATTTGATCATATAAAAAAGTACTTTTATAATTTATAGGTTTTTTGAAATGAGAATACTTTACAGTTAAAAAGTCTTGTTCTGCAGAGGTTTAGTCGGGTCGTAGAGTTTATGGAAATAGGCCTTTTTGGGGGACTTTCGAGCACTGTCCAGACCGGTGAAGCACTCATACGATCACAAATATCATGGCTACAGCAGCAGGGTTGGCCGGGAAATACCAGTGCCGGGAATTACCGGTGGTAAATACCGGTATTTCCCGTCCTGGTAAATACTACTGATTTTCACTAAACTGGGAAATACTGGGAAGTGCAAATTTATAATCTTTTTTTCTTTACTTTGCTCAGTGTAAAATGTATGTTTAGGATATAAGATATTAACAATAAGCATCAAAACACCATTTAGCATACTTCGCCATTTCACTGTCAGTTTATGAATGTTAAATTCACCAGATCACATATTCAAAGAGACTTCTACAGCTGCTAGAGTACAAATTTTAGCCTAGCTTTTTGTACCCCAAGTTTAGTGTTTTACAGATTTATAATTCAAAGCACAAAATAAACTGTCACAATTACTATAGGTGTTACAAATAACAATTAAATAATCACACATGTTGTTTTAATAATTGACTCTTGACAGTTTTGTGCTCCTGTTTTGGGGAGATATATACTATGACTATGAGTGGGGCTAATTGGCTTCTCAAGTGTGTTGCATACTGAGAAAGTAACACAGGTCACACCTTATATTCATAACTTTCTTGGCCCATTTTCACATAGTACACTAAATAATCAGAAATTGGAACTTTTGATATCATGTTTATGATAACTGTATAGATGCACCTATACCTGACTTAAGTCTTATTAAAAACAAATAACAATTGTGTATGAATGAACCATGTTTGGAATATTCATCAGAAGATAACCAATGAATTACTGGCCAGTCAAAAATTGTTAAAATTAAAGACTATTATAAAATTTTATAGCTGACAAGGTGTACTCTTGTGTACATCCCAACAGATTTGATTAAGACTAAGTATGAAGTACTTTAATATGTAGTTAAACTTTATTTCCCAGTATTTCCCGGGAAATACCAGTAATTCCTGGGAATTCCCAGTATTTCCCACCATCCAGGGAAATATGAGTATTTCCCGCTTTTTTGCCAACCCTGTACAGCAGACTTAGTAGTTCTGGACAGTGGTAGCATTAAAATTCTTCTTCTTGCAATGAACTTGTTCCTTTCACTGGGCTGTACTTTATGTCTGTTCTATTTATCTTAAACATGAATAATAAAGTTTCATTTAGATTTTTAAACAATAAACATAAGTCATTCAGCCTAACATGTAATAAAAGCATTCTGAATAAAATTCTGAATATAGAAGCTACTATGCAGTTGCCAGTTGCTGTTTAAACTATGTCATATAATGACTACAGTAGTATCTGGTCTAAAATGTTTCATTTTATGTTTGAAGCTATGTTATTTTCATTTTGATTCAATTATTGTTTGTTGAACAATGGAAAAACTTATCAACAATAAGTGTGTTTCACACCCCCCCCCCCCATCAACCTCCTTTTCAAGAACTTAGACCTGGATTTCCCAAAAATTACTACAGTAAATTATAAACACCCAACACATGTATAAGTTAATGGTGAAAATAATCAATTTCAAAGCAATACCTTGCGTTCACATCGTCCAGTTGGTCAAAACATTCACCCGAATCACCGAACAGATGATGCAACTAATCACCGGAAACATTGACTTTGTATGCTGTCAATGCTGAAAAAGAAAAACGTGAAAGATTTCGTTTTCCGGATTTAATTAATAAAATTTTTTCGTTACATTTAGAGTTTGTAAATTGTATAATGTGCGAAAGATTCATTGTTCGTCTTGTTTACAAACCAAGCATTCATATATTAGGGACGTTTATATAATTATATATGTGTAGACCCTGGATAATCTTGATTATCATGCATATAAAGTTGGTAAATGGTTAACTTGGCCAAAACGTATATTTAAAAGAGATACGGTAATAAAAATAAAAATTAAAACGCCGAACCAAGTTTGAAAAAATGACGCCATCTTGATTTGATGGCGCGAGATCTCGTTTACAAATGAGAGATAAATTAGAGCCTTGAAAATGTTATTGGGAGTATCTATATTGTGAATTAAGTTACCTTGACATGAGTTCTTCGTTCCTGCATTATCTCCTTGTTGTAGAGTCTATTAATGCTTCTCAATTCTCCATTTTACAACAGCACCTTCTTGTCTATTTTAACGCTCGGAATCATAAAGTGCGCCAATACTGACCAATCAGAACCCGCTAAATCTTGGAAAAGTGCATCTTGGGATAGTTTAAAATGAATAATGTTTAATCAAAATTATCATTTTTCTACCGAATAGTATACTTTTTACATGTATATTTATTTTAAATAAGAACTGTCGGAGTCAGTATTTCCTGGTTAAATACGACAAAGTATTGGCGTGTGTTTGTTACAATTGTATTTGTAACACGTGATTAGCCAAAAAAAAATGGCCGACCGTTTGTTTACAAATGTCTAATGAAATTAAACAAGTTTTAATGAGACAAATGTATCAGATTTTGTCTTTAACTATATTTTATTTACATGTACTGATGATTTTGCCAAACTAAATATGATAGAGCCATATATAGTTTGCTGACAAGTTAGTCTTGACTTGTCCAATTTTCACCGCGATTCTAAGCACGCGGTCATATTCTTATTCAAAATATAGAGGTGTGAAAATATTATGTTCATCACAAAGCAGGTTCTGCATGAACACACAGAAATCACAAATATAATTAGATGCCGATCAATTAACGGGGTCCGGTTAACAGCGTTCATCCGTACGGTGAATTTACAACTACGCTGAATTGATGGCAATTATTTTACAGTTACACATGTGCACTGACTGGTCATGCGATGAACAGTACGTTAAGAATACTTATGAAATTAAAATACAAACGCGTTAAACAAGCCGGGAAGTAAGACGTAAACGTCGGACTGATATATAAACAAAATATAATTTTAATTATTTGGTATACTCTCTACATCAAATGAAATATCAAATTTTAAAAACGGGATTAAAATCACGTGCACCACATGGCTAGTGCTGGATTTTAAACTGATTTTGTAATATAACGTAAAACTTCAGTAAAATCATAAATAATGCTTATTATATCTTATAACAGAAACATGTGCATTTTTCATAAACATGTATCAATATCTGTGTATACAGTACAGAAAGTAAATACAAAGTATAGAAATGCACGAATCACATAGGCGTCGAACCGGGGGGGGGGGGGGGGCTTAGTGCAAAGTTAGACTTAACCAATAGACATATAGCCCCCCCCCCCCCCCCCCCACTTTTTCTCGCCGGAAATGTAATTGTTCCTAAATTTACCTTGAAATTTGAAATACCCCCCCCCCCCCGACACGGATTAGGAATTTCATGATTTTGGGGAAAAAAAATTTCGGAAGTATATAGTATAGGTATACCCCCCCCCCCAACGGATTAAGATTTTCATGATTTTGGGAATTATGGTTTTTCCTCAATATTTCTGAGGATTAGTCTAGCCCCCCCCCCCCCCACTTTCAATTTGCTTCCGACGCCAGTGAATCATGATACAGTCATACATGTAGTAAAGTCTGAAATGCGTGTAAATAATTAAACAATTATTATATTAGACTCAAACTCCAAGTGGGTTTTACTTGTTATTATCAACTGTAGAATTAAAAAAAAAAATTCCTGTGTACATGTGTTGGCGTGGTATTAAAAAGGAAATGAATTAGCTCTAAACTTCAGGTTGTACGAATATTTGGTACGATTTCTAAAAATTTACAACGACGTTACCTTAATTTGTTTGCTTAATTAGTTACTGAACCTCAAGGTTCATTCAAATGATAACTAAATGATTTAAGAAAGAGTCTTACAAAATAAGTATATTAATTCATTTTACTAAATAATTATAATTTACTTATCAGTTTTACTAACTCAGGTACACACAAATTGAAAAAAAATTCCCGCTGGGCTCCAGTTATAAACTCACGCTTCGTACTGTGTATATGTTATGTAACAGTCTTTTGTTCACTCCTGACAGAAAAAACCCTGCAATCCACACAGAATATACAGGAAAATCACAGAGGAGGTTACCTGGACAAAGAATGTATACACATGTATACACGTGCCCGAGTACCTAAGATTAATGATTTCATCATATGCATTAAACAAGATCAGACATCAGTTTTTCTTTTCAAATTCAATTAATTACTTAGTAAGGTTCTTAATCGCCTTATTTGCCACATTTGAAGATAGTTACATGTATACATACAGTTTCAGTCACGCTGAAACCTTACTATACATTTTAGTATGTACGGATTCATTATCATTAGGCTAGAATTAAACTTAAACCTGTTGAAAATAAATGATATCACTATTAAACTCAAATCAATTTTAGAAATAGTTTCAGCAATGCGTAAACCATTTGGAATCTTAACTTAAAGTTTCAGCATACTGAAACCTAGCGGAAATGTTCTGAAACTGATTGATATTTCCATAATAATTTACACAACTTTTCACATGATTCAAATTTAGTTTCAGCATTGCGGAAACCATCAGGAATCTTAGACTAAAGTTTCAGCATACTGAAACCTAGCGGAAATGTTCTGAAACTGATTGATATTTCCATAATAATTTACACAACTATTCACACGATTCAAATTTAGTTTCCGCATTGCGGAAACCATCAGGAATCTTAGACTAAAGTTTCTGCTGACTGAAACCTAACGGATACTTGCTGAATCGATATAATGGTTTCCGCATTGCGGAAACTATACATAAAACTTCAACTTCAAGTTTCAGCAAGGTTTCCATATAGTTTCAGTTTTGCTGAAACTTGATTTTTCATCCAGTGTCTCGGTAGACTTCATAGAAGAACCTCCATGAATGTCAACAACGTGTCTATTCTCAATGATGGTAGAGTTACGTGCAGTCAACCGTGTCAGAACAACATTGATGTGAAAGAGCAAACACTTGTGTCTAGCAATATAATTGGTGAGCGTGACTTACAATTTCATGGTGAAGATGTCTTCATGAAGACTTCTGAAGATGATTGTAATGGTTTATCGGTAAAAGACAGACTATTCCTAAAGTTGATGGATAGATCATTCACTAAAGACAAGGACGGCATGTGGACTGCACCTCTTCCTTTTCGAGAGAATCAACCTGATTTTCCTAACAACAGCATTACATCGAGCTCAGATACTACACAACAGTTTACAGAGAGATACAGAAAAGAAAAGGCAGTTTTTGAAATTCATGGAGAAAGTTCTAAACAGTGGAGCAACAGAAGTTGCGCCACCTCCAACAAGCACAGGTTGTTGGTACCTACCTTTGTTTGGCGTTCGTAACCCAAAGAAACCAGACCAAATAAGAGGCGTTTTTGATTCGTCAGCTAAGTATGGTGGAGTTTCCCTCAATTCAGTACTCATGTCTGGTCCAGACATGATCAACAGTCTCCTTGGGATCTTGCTTCGCTTTAGGGAGGATGAGGTAGATGTAGGCAGATATAGGGCAGATGTTTTACCGATTTCGTGTTGATGAAGACCACCGCAATTACCTACGCAAAGAAAATAATCCAGATTTCATTATGATAGAGTACAGAATGACTTCACATGTATTCGGCAACAGTCCGTCGCCTGCTATTGCATCTTATGGACTCCTTAAGACTGTCGAACACGCTGATCGATATGTGAAAAACTTTGTACAGCATAACTTCTACGTTGATGACGGGTTAATCTCTTTCAAATTTATCAATCAGATGCTATCAGCCTGATGAAGCGTACTCAGTCAACCATGAAACAGGAAGGTCAGATTCGTCTTCACAAAATCACGTCCAGCAAACAAGCTGTGATGGACGCTTTTGATGTCAGTGATCATGGAGAACAGCTGAAAGAAATAGATAGTGATGACATGATACATAGATCTCTTGGACTTTGTTGGCGACTGAAGGACGATACTTTTGTGTTTACGGTACCTACTGAAGAGAAGCCTTTTACTCGTCGCGGTCTGCTCTCAACTGTAAACAGCCTATTCGACCCATTAGGTTTCATATCACCAATCATCATCAGCGGTAAAATACTTCTCCGAGAATGCTCACCTGAAGGAGTTGACTGGGATGAACCATTACCTGTCAATAATCTTCAAAAGTGGAATGAGTGGCAATCGTCTCTTCACTGTCTCAGTGATATCGCCATTCCCAGTATGATGTCTCACACTTCTGTTAGCTCAGCCCAGACAACAGAGGTTCACATATTCTCAGATGCTTCAGAAAAGGCAATAGCAGCATCGGCATATATAAAAACTGTAAGTGATGGACAAACAAGCGTTCGATTCATTATTGGAAGAAGCAAGTAAGCACCTCTTAATGGCCACACCATTCCTCGCCTAGAATTGTGTGGAGCTGTCCTAGCAACGGAACTCGCAGAGATCATATCTGTACAACTTGGCATCCCATTGCAAACCATGAGATATTACACAGATAGCAGAGTTGTGTTAGGCTACATTGGTAATAGGACTCGAAGATTTTACACGTATGTAAGCAACCGAGTTGATCGTATTCTACGAATATCTAATGCCAATCGATGGAACTTCATTTCCAGTGAAAAGAATCCTGCAGATTCTTGTACAAGATGCAACACTAATGTGATCAGCATTATGCGGTTACCATGGACTACTGGTCCACAATGGTTGTGTGATGTGACGGAAATGAAACCTACACAGTTTCCACTTGTTGAACCTGATAGTGACAGAGAAGTCCGTCCAATCGATAGATAGACCCGTAATATGTTCACAAACTGACGTTACCATTAACAACAGGATCTGATCTCATAACCAAGAAATGTGACCGATTTGATCGTTGGAGTTGTCTCATAATGGGTATTGCTTGTCTCAAGCGAGTTTGCCGCAGGTTTAGAGCTTGTCATGACCAGAAACCTATGCAACTTACCCGTTATGATGAAATTCGTGAAGCAGAGACTTTTGTCCTAAAACAGATTCAACAAGAATTCTTCTCTAAAGAGATAAACAGTTTAAAGTCTGGAAAACTTTTGAACAAAGACACAAGTATATCCACACTTGCACCATTTTTAGATGAAAATGGACTAATGTGTGTTGGTGGAAGATTGAACAAAGCTGCTGGAATTTTACCATCAAAGGAAATCAATCCAATTATTCTTCCCAAGAACAGTCATATCTCTGTTCTTTTGATTCGTCATTTTCACGAGCAAGTCAAACATCAGGGGAGATTATTCACTGAAGGTACACTTCGTACCGCAGGTTATTGGATTCTGGGAGGCAAGCGCATGATTTTATCTTTCATTCCCACTTGCGTGACTTGTCGAAAACTTCGCCGTGGCCTTGAAACACAGATGATGGCAGACTTACCAGAGGACAGGATCACACCACATTTTCTATACCAACATATTCCATGTTTCATCCTTGTCCCCTCAAATTGTAAGTTTCATATGCATTTAGATATATGAAATATTCATTTTATTTGTTGTTTTTGCCATGACATGTTTATAAAAGCAAACATAAGCACCCTCGTAATGACTGTTACTATAGTAGGTTGTAGGCGCCATATTTTCTCGTGTTTACATATCTTGAGGTTAAACATATAAGGATACCTTCATCATTTATATGATTTACTGGTCATTAATAAGTACACAGCACACCTATAAAGTGTGAATTCTATGTTTATATTTTTCAATTAAATTGTTTCCATTTTTTACCTACATTCCATAATTTCCCTCGGGCTACTGTTTCAATACTGGGTGCACATTTTGGAATTCGTCTTTTTTGATAATTGTCAATTTATTTCTTATGACAACTATGATATATATACATATATGATATAAATGTATTATTGTGTGAATTGTTAAAATGTCAGTTTGCATATTATCCCATGTATTTATAAATTGCTTATAATTTGTTTCAGCAATTTACCACATCAGATCTACATCAGATCTACATTCAATAAAGTTTACCAGTTGAATATGGTTTTACTTGCTGTTTTTCAAACAGTAAATAGAGTAAATCTTTAAAAATCTTCTTCTCAGAAACTAATCAGCCAGGAAATCTGAAACTTGTGTGGAAGCATCCTCAGGTAGTGTAGATTCAAAATTGTGAAAGTCATGATCCCTGGGGGTGGGTGGGGCCACAATGGTTGGGGGGGGGGGGGGGGGTCGAAGTTTTAAATAGTAATTTATAGAGTAAATTTTTAAAAATCTTCCTCTCAGAAACTAATCAGCCAGGAAAGCTGAAATTTGTATGGAAGCATCCTCAGGTAGTGTAAATTCAAAATTATGAAAATCATGATCCCTGGGGGTGGTTGGGGCCTCAATGGGGGCTCGGAGTTTTACATAGTAATATATAGAGTAAATCTTTAAAAATCTTCTTTTCAGAAACTAATCAGCCAGGAAAGCTGAAACTTTTGTGGAAGTATCCCCAGTTAGTTTAGATTTAGAGTTGTGAAATTCATGACTCCTGGGGGTAGGGTGGGGCCACAATGAGGGTCGAAGGTTTACGTACTCATTAGGAAAATATAGAGTAAACCTTTAAAAATCTTCTTCTCAGAAACTAATCAGCCAGGAAAGCTGAAACTTGTGTGGAAGCATCCTCAGGTAGTGTAGATTCAAAATTGTTTGTAGGTTAGGTCGGGTTACCCTAAACATACAACTTTTTTCATTTCGGCCTCATAATTATTTAAGCAACCGCAAAATCACGAAGTCCTATGCGTTACCACTAAGCCACGCATATACCGTTTTTATAGGATGTCTTTTTGATATATGTTGCTAATTACAAGATTAAGTCACTAATTTTCAGTACGAAGACCACGTTAAACCAAAATTAGTTCAATGTAAACGTGTACTACAATTTTGTAAACCATGTAATTTTAATCGGATTTCTTTGGTTTAAAGTGGTTCAAATAGTCAAATACCTGTTTCCAACTTTAATTGCATACCACAAGTACATATTTTCCTTTATATTCTTAACAAATCCGTAAGATTTTAATAATGTCGTGTAAGATATTTAAGACCTTTTTAACATTGGAGTTGTATTATTTGCGGTTTTTTAATATAATTTAACGAAACATTTTTAAGATATTGTAAATGTCTGATGTTTGCAAAAGCGTTTAATTGTAGGCAAAATCGTGTAATAAGTATGCAATACTCTATAAATACTAGTATCTAATACACATGACAACGTGGGGAACATACAGGTACAGTTTAATTTTCTTTTTTCAAGAGGCCCATGGGCCACATCGCTTACCTGAGGAACAATAGGTTTGATAAAATCAGCATAATAGAGTCATAATACAAACTATCTGGACAATGTACAATAATACATGTAGATCCTGTATAAATAAATCCACCCCCCCCCCCCCGGATACTCGTATGTTATAATCATAAGTCTCTTTTCTTACAGGATGATTTTATAGTCATATCACATGATGAGTATTGCAGTTCTCAAATGATCCTTAACAATTGTTTATCTCTGGGATATAAACCTACATCAGACTTTAAACCTTCTTGTGAGTCCGAAGAATTGTCCTGGAGCCAAAGTCTTAACAATTATAAAGAATCTGGCTGATTAGTTTCTGAGAAGAAGATTTTTAAAGATTAACTCTATATATTCCTTTGTCAAACTAAACCCCCCCCCCCCCCAAATGTGGCCCCATAATTCCCTAAGGACTCATGATTTGAATCTACACTACCTGAGGATGCTTCCACACAAGTTTCAGCTTTCCTGGCTGATTAGGGAAGAAGATATTTAAAGGTTTACTCTATATATACCTATGTAAAACTACGACCCTCCATTTTGCCCCTACCTTCCCCCAGGGGTCATGATTTTCACAACTTTGAATCTACACTACCTAAGGATGCTTCCACACACGTTTCAGCTTTCCTGGTTGATTAGTTTCTGAGAAGAAGATTTTTAAAGATTTACTCTATATATTCCTATGTAAAACTTTGACCCCAAGATTTTTGAAAATTTCTCTGAATTTTTCATTAATTATCTGCCCTTGAAAAAGGGTGTGGCCCTTAATTTTCACAACTTTGAATTCCCTTTGCCAAATTTGGTTGAAATTGGACCCGTAGTTCTTGAGAAGATTTTGAAAAAATGAAAAGTTTACGGACAGATGGACGACAGACAAAATGTGATCAGAAAAGCTCACTTGAGCTTTCAGCTCAGGTGAGCTAAAAAGGAAAGTTAGGTTTCAAAAGAGAAACATTACAGATTTAAAACTGGTGAGATAAACATAAAAAGGTTATTAGACTTCTAAACAGACATTTAGACTAATAATGAATATACAGATAAATTCTTAATACTAGTAATAAAAGCAAACGGACTGAATCTTAAAGTACTTATTAGCAAAAAAAAAAAGATATTTAATTAACTTATAAGATTTTTGTTATGCTAGTAAACATATGACTAATATTTTTGTCTTACCTGCAGTTAGTTATTTATTTGTTAATGAATCAATCTAATAGTTTAAAAAGAACAACCTTGGAGTGAAAACTACATACCGACTTCGAGAAACTCAAATAATTTGAATAGGCTGTACTTCTTATCTTTCCTATAATCTTCATTTCTAAAGATGAATATTTGATCCCGTCGGAAAACAGACATCCATTCTTGTAGATGAATATAGTACAAACTTGCTGACAATGGAAGCTAAAGGAAATAAATACAGAACATAAGCGTATTAGTTAAAGTAAAAAAAAATCCGCATGTCAAGTAACTACATTTAGTTATCCATTTTGAAGAATATTCCGAGCCACACCTTACCAATTCAAACAACGGTAAAAGACGTCTAGTTGATGATAGGCAGATAATTTGACATCGCCTCTATACGATGCCTCTGCAAACATAATATTGTAAATTCTACTACAGTTATTGCCGAGATCAAAGAGATGCCGCGGACATTATTCTCCAATATACCACGAACGTCATCAGTAAATTATCAAATCAGAAATACCTATTTGTCTCGCACTGAACATGAAAGTACAACTTTCAACCGTAAAAAGTTTTAAAACTATGTCAATTTCACGTGTTAGTTCCAGTCAAAACGATGTGTATTGCCTCAAATTTCTATTTTTAAGAGATCAATGCGGCTGTTCCTAGCACCTCCTTAGCACATTTTCACTGCGTGTTTTTACATAAACAAGAATAGAATTCCTGGGTCCCCCGCCGGTCAAGCAGTATACTAGTATCGAGTTTATCGACCAAGGCTGATTTTCGAACTTGACCAAGGTATTAGTGGTATAAACATTTGATATAAATTTAATGAAAATCCGTCAAAATTTGTAGGCATGAGAGCGCTTACAAGGTCAACTTTTGGATAAAACGGAGTCATTATTGTGGTCAAAGTCCCATAACTCCAACAAAAAGTATCGACCAATGCTGATTTTCGAACTTGACCAAAGTATTATTAATATTGGTATAAACATTTGGTATAAATTTAATGAAAATCCGTCAAAATTTGTAGGCATGAGAGCGCTTACAAGATCAATTTTTGGATAAGACGGAGTCATAATTGTGGTCAAAGTCCCATAACTCCAACAAAAAGTATCGACCAATGCTGATTTTCGAACTTGACCAAGGTAATAGTAGTATAAACATTTGGTATAAATTTAATGAAAATCCGTCAAAATTTGTAGGCATGAGAGCGCTTACAAAAAGGTGTGACGGACGGACGCACGGACACACGGACACACGGACCCACGGACGGACGCCCGGCATTTCTATGTCCCCGCACCGCGTTGCGGCGGAGGACAAAAATATAACGTATAGTAGGAATAATCGTAATACATTGTCCTTAAAATATTAGGAACATGATTAAAGATATTTTATAAATAGGTAAAGAGTATTAAACATCCAAAGAAAAATTCTGTCTGTTGTCTGCATGTGATTCCTTTAATCTATAAACATTACTAATAACAAAACCAATGAAGTTACACGGAACAGCCGTCAAAATGACCTAGATCGTCTCTCTATAGGAGAAACGATCTGTAGAAATACTGGGCTGTTAGTAGAATAGAAATAAAGTTCTTGTTATCGTGAATGTTGCAGGATAACCTCCTCGGTCTCGAAATGTTGTTTGAAATATAAAAGCCTCGGCTACCGCCTCGGCTTTTATATTTCAAAACAACATTTCTCGACCTCGGAGGTTTTTCTGCAACATTCACGTAAGTATTTAGTAACTCTACAATAACGTGTTATGTTGGATATGTCCAGAAAATATCAACTCACGGTCTCTCCGTTTGAATTATCGGGTAAAACAAATGTATATACGAGCTAGAAACTGAGTTCCATAACGAACCCGGCTTTTCCTTACCACGACGAGTTGTCGTTCGGTGCCACTTAATTTCCAAGAATATCGATGGCCGCATGCGGTTTAATTTCTCGGAGAAAAAAGCGTGTGAGATGTATACACATGTAAAAGGCTAAACTACCTTGTTTCAGGATACATATACTTTATACGTTGATGACCTTTTCAATTTTAGAATGCCCCAAACCTCTGATAGCCTGGATTTAACGGACTCAACCAGACCTCTTCCGACATTGAACGTATTCACTGATTAAAAAAGGATGAGAAACGCACGCAAATGGTTTCAGACGAACATATTACAAACGTTGCCTTCCGTTGGACGTCCGATAATGTTATTCAGTCAAGTGTGGCGGGCTTTGTTTCATTAATCCTAATACCACAATACAAGTGTCTTGCAGGCTACATACATGTATCCAACAAAATAAGTAATTTTAACTTCAAATTCCAACATGAATCTTCAAATTCAAATGGTGTGTGTTGTGCTGATATATATAACTTAATAACATCAATTAACCATATTCAACAGCGAGACAGCTAATATAATTTAAACAATAGGCAAGTAAATAAACAAATGCCATTACCGGTAAAGTTGATGTCAAATTATGCCCATATAAACAACCCCTGTAACTGTTCCTTTCCACGCATTCATTTAAGCGTTGAATCCCCGCAATGACGTCATGATGAAATTCCTCGGGGGTCCTTCCGTATCCTCCATGGTAATAATGACTGTAGAGTCTGAAATGTCAATTTACTTGGTTTTACTCGAGCTCTTTTATTTCATTTTTACTTATTTTCTTTTTACACTATTTACGCATTATGTAAATCAACTTAAATTTGAGCTTAAAAAATCATATTTTAAATTATGACAATTGTCTTTGGATTGTGTTTGACTCAGAGTGAATCTGTTGCTCGAAAGTAGGGATTGCATATATGCATGTACACGTAGGGACAAGGTGCCGGTATTTTTCATGTCTGTATTTCAATAGCACCCTCGCCTCTGAACCCCCAACACTGAATCTTTGTTTACTTTTTAAATTGCTCGTCAGGAGTTTTGGGGATGAGTCTTGGCCTTCCACCCACACTTGGCCTGTTGCTACGTGCCGTATATGGGTCAATAGATAAATCTTTGAAAATTAAAACGTAAATAAGACAAAACTATTAAGAGAAATCTAATAAAAAAGTACCTTTCCGCGGGTTCTCGGAGGAGAAGAATGAGTTTGATGTTAGGAAGCACGTGCTTCACGAGGTGTGGGGTCATGACCTTTGGGACGTTAGCATAGGGATCGTTCTGGTGAATGTCTCGCCAATGTTTGTGATCCCAGAAATCCATGGGATCGCCGTGCCCTGTAGGAGTTATACCAATGTTGCGAAGTTAATGAGGCAGAAATCCAGATATATGGAAATGTTGAACAATGACGAATAAAAGAATCTGGGGGAATAAGCCGAGGCAAAAAACCACATAGGTCCATTAAAAAAACTAACATTTTTTTTCTAACAAATTTCACTTTTGTTACATTTATTAAACATATGTAATCATATTCATTCAGTGCTGCCATAACCCACAAAAAGTAACTTCACATTTAATTGTTATTAAGACAACAAAATAGTTAAATGCTAATTTGGCAACAAAATGATATAGAAATCGGATGTTCAAATTATATTTTTTCATAGAGTGGGTCATCGTACCATTTTTTTAAAGAACGAATATTGACAACACATATTAACGTCTATCTTTTTTGATTTTCCAAAAAATGGTACGAAAACCCACTCTATGGTGAAAAGTAAGTTTTCTTCTTTAAATTTTTAAGATTGGTCTTTAAATGGCTAAGTCCAGTTGTTTGCGTAATACTGATAACAATACAATCAGCTATATTATACCCTCTAAACAAGCGAATCGGTGGTGTAGTGGTAAGCGAGGAGTTCTTGATATCAGACTTCCGGTTTGCGAATGGCAAGGTGAACACGTATATTTTGGCTGATCGAATACAACCGAGCGTGTTTACTATTAGAAGTGAACCACTGAACTGTGTCTTCTATGGACAAACTTTATGTTTATAATTGTGTTTATTTTACTTGTACTGTATATATAGTTGTGATTTATTACAAAGTGTAAATAACATTCCAAGCGGGGATGGCAGCCACGTCTAGTGGTCGCCATCATGGCGGATCACAGAATTTGTTTGTGAACAGGAAATATCGTAAAGAAAACACTTTATTAGTGAATGTGAAAGATAATTCATCGGTGAAACCCGAAGAAGTTATCGAATTTATCCATGATAACTGTGGTGTTGGTAGTTTGCTCGCATGTGTCCCGAAATCAATGAATTTTTATGAAATAACGTTAGAAGGGAGAGCCCCTTTACAGTACCTCTTAGAGGGGATAAAAATAGGTCAAAACACATTCGAATGTCATGAAGTAGTACCTAGTTCGATCGTCGTTAGTTTCATGTACCTGCCTGCTTATATTGAAGATGCAGACATTGAAATGTCTTTTCGATCTATGGGGGTTGAACTTTTATCCCCAATCAATAGGAGATTCTATCATGGAACAACAATAGCAGACGGCACTCGGTACGCAAAAATTAAACTACCTGAAAACATAACCTCACTGCCCTGTACTATGAAAGAGTATTACAGATGTATTCATAATGGCCAGTTAAAAGTGTGTTCTTTGTGTTACGCAAGTGATCATCTTTTTAGAGCGTGTCCAAAATTTGTTTGTTTTAAATGCAAGGGCCAGGGTCACTATGCAAGAACATGCAAGTCTGTAAGATGTGATGATTGCGGTGAATGGGAACACAATTGTTCGTGTCGCATGAGTGAACAGGGTGAAAACGAATCGGGTGACAATGAAAATAATGGGAAGAGAACTCTGAAGAGGTGAATATAAAGAACGATGACGAAGTACACAAGGACGAAGAGGCAATTGAAGGGGAAACGGAAACACCAGTGGATGTTTTAGGAACACAGGCCCCAGTGAAATTAGATCAGGAGAAAACGGAAGAAAAAGAAAACCAAACTCAAAATGAAATTCCGACCGAAGAAAAAGTAACAGAAAATAAAAATTCAGAAATCATATTTATAGTGAAATGCGTACAAGTGACAGAGATAAAGAAAGTTCGGAATCAGAACCCGATACAGAAGTGATGATAACCGGAAAAAAGAAGAGAAAGAGAACGAAAGATAAAAGCAAGACCAAGTCGAAAAAGAACAAATAAAATGGAGCGAATAATTACATTTTTCATTTTAGCAATGGTTTTCATAACCTCATGGACTGTAACGGTTTGGTGAACATTGATAAAATGAAATTGGTGTTTAATTTATTTAACGAGAGAAAATATGATATTGTAGCATTGCAAGAAACTCACTGGAAAGATGATTTTATTGATAATTATAAACATTTGTGGAATGGTGTTATTTATCATAATAGTGTAAATGTTTCATCCAAAGGAGTAGCATTTTTAATTAGAAATGATATTAAATCAAATATTGAAATGGTAAATGGATTTGATGGTAGATTTGTGCATGTCAAATACAAGGAAACTGACAAGTATGATATTATAAATGTATATTCGCCTAATGATGTTTGAGGAAGGGTAATGTTTTTAAAAAATACCGGTATTACAAATGTTATGCCACGTTCAACAGAGTTAATCATTATGGGAGAGTTTAAAAATACTCTTGCTGAGATAGATAGATGTGGTAAAACAGTACATAAGTATGACCAGAGTTACAAAGCATTGACAGATATGATGACTGAGCATGATGTGGTTGATATATGGAGACAAAGAAATGAAAGAAAAAAGGTTTTTTCCAGGAAAGTTATTAGAGAAGGGATGCTTGTACAAAGTAGAATTGATTTTATTTTGATTGCAAATATTCTTTGTGTTTATGTGAGAAACATATTTTATGTGGAAACAACAATGAGTGATCACTCTATGATTGTAATGAATTTTAACACAGAAGTCTGTGAAAGAGGTCCAGGTGTTTGGATCCATAACAATTTGTTATTATATGATGAAATGTATGTTAACAAAGTACAAGAACTCATTGAAAAAGAAAAGAAATTTATATTATTTGAACAATCAATTTTAGTTTGGTGGGATAATTTGAAGTATAAAATTAAAAGACTGTCACAAATATATAGTAAAAATAGAGCTAAAGAAAGAAATAAGGAGTATTACAGAATTCAAAACAATTTGCAAAGATTATCACAAAGTATTGCTGATGGTAATTGTATAGACATTGAAAAATATGAAAAACTTAAAACTGATCTCTGTGAATATGAAAATGAAAAATGTACAGGTGCCATACTAAGGTCTAAGGCCCAGTGGGCGAATGAATCAGATAAGTGTACGAAATATTTTTTGAATTTAGAGAAAAGCAGACAAGAGTCAAACACAGTAAAGGAATTGTTAAATGAAAACGGTGAAGTTAAGAAAAATATTGATTCTATTTTAGATATGCAATACAATTTTTATTCCAATTTGTATTCATGTGTGACTATAGAATGTGAAACTAAAAATCAGTTGTTGTCATTAGTCGATAAAAAACTTAATGAAAGTGATGTTGAAATGTGTGATAAAAATATAGATGTTAAAGAAATAGAGCAAGCTATAAAGAAATGGCCAGCAATAAAAGCCCTGGTCCTGATGGATTGACTATTGAATTTTACAGAAAGTTTTTGCCACAGTTGAAAAAATGTATTGTACAAACTTTTTTTTAGAAATACATGTAGAAGAAAAAGAAACATTGTCACATTCTATGAAAATGGGTGTAATTACATTACTATACAAAAAGAAAGGTGATAAAAGATTATTAAAAAACTGGAGACCTATTAGTCTCTTGAATGTTGATTACAAAATCATTGCAAGAATTATGTCAAATAGACTGAAGAATGTTTTACCAAACATAATTTCTGATAGTCAGACATGTTGCATTATTTAAAAAAGATATTGCAGACACGTTAGTAAGTATAAGAGATATTAAAGAGATGTCTGAAATAGATGAAATGGAAGGTTATATTGTAAAAATTGATCAAGAAAAAGCTTTTGATAGAGTTAGTCATGAGTATATGTTACAGGTGTTGAAAGTATTTGGTTTTGGAGATTATTTCAGAAAATGGGTAAAAATATTTCATACAGGTATTTATAGCAGTGTTAAAAGTAATGGTCATCTTACAGAATATTTTCCAATCAAAAACTCGGTAAGGCAAGGTTGCCCAATATCTGCTTTATTGTATGTATTATGCTCAGAACCTTAAGTTGTGCAATCAAATGTAATGGTTATATTAAAGGTATAGATATTCCATTGTCTGATAAAACTGCATTGGTTTTTCAACATGCAGATGATACGACATTATCGGTTTGTGATAAAAGGTCAATTTTTGAGATATTTAAGATTTTTGAATTGTATGGAAGAGCCTCTGGTGCCAAAATAAATGTTCAGAAGTCTGAAATTATGTGTATAGGTTCAGGAAGATTATTGGAAGATGAAAGAAAATTAATTTATGTCACTGAAACAAATGTTATAAAAATCCTTGGAGTTTATTTTGGAAGAAACAAAGAAGAGAGTGAAAATTTAAATTGGAGAAACAAAGTACAAAATATAAAACAAATTCTTAATCTGTGGAGAAAAAGAATGTTGACAATACATGGAAGAGCTAGTGTTATAAATACATTGTTGATGTCCAAATTATGGTATTCCTTGTCTGTGATTTCTATCCCATTTTGGGCTAGAGATACAATTCAAAAAGAATATATTGATTTTTTATGGAATTATGGTACACATTTAGTGTCATATAAAGCAATTGTTGGCGAACATAAAAATGGTGGTTTAAGAATTGATGATATTTATTTGAAAATGCTGTCGTATCGACTTAAGTTTTTAGCCAAGTATTTGTGTCCTACAAAAGAACTAGTATGGAAACACACTTTTAGCTATTTTTTATCAAAAATCTGTGATTTGAAAGGTGGTGTTGAAGTATTTCTTCTACAGTTGAACAAAAAGGATTTGCAATGTCTGCCTTCTTTTTATGTTGAAATGTTTAGTGCATGGTATGCTGTGAAAAATTATGTTGATTACAATGAAAATAGAAACGATGTGTTTAATTACTGCTTGTTTTTCAATCCTAAAATTGTTAATCAGAACAAAACATTAGTGTGGGTATATTTCATAAAAGCAGGTATTACACATATCAGAGACATTTCATATGAAGTAATACCAGGATTTTTGCCTGTGTCTTGTATAGTAGAACTGATACATGAATATGATTCAGAAATTAAGGTAAAACATATCAAAGATGATTATGCAACATTATTATCAGTTATACCAGAAGAGTGGAAAAATATTGTTCAAACTTTTGCTCATGTGAAAGAAGCATTGATTCCAAATTTTTCGATTTGTGTAGAAAATAACAAATATGTGTTTTCTTCATGTACAGTAAAGATTTTTTACAAAATGTTAATACAAAAGCTGTTTAACCCTCCAATATCAAACGAATACTGGAAAGGAAAATTGCAAATAGATAATGAGTCTATACTTGATAACAGATGGGTTATATTAAGAGGAGTTGGTAGACCTCCAGATGTTGTAGAACTTGATTTTAAGATTTTTCATAATGGTATTTTTACAGATGAAAAACTGTTCAAGATCGGTAAAACAGATTCAAACAAATGTCCATTATGTAAAACAGAACGCGAAGATTTATTTCATATGTTTGTAAAATGTGACGAAATGCAGGAATTTAAGAAAGATTTTATAATATATCATTTAGAATCGCTATTGAAGGACTGTGAGAATAGTGTATACAATGTTTTAGATATTGATGAAATTTTGATGACGGCATTTCCTAATGTCATGAAAAATGTTAAAACGTTTTTTGTGAATTTTTTCATATCAATATGTAGATTTACTATTCATAGAAGAAGACAAATATTGTTGCAAAATAATAAAAAAATGGATTTGTAAAGGTTTTGCAAATATTTACTCAGACATTATATTTATTACAACTATCATTACATGTGTATAGAACAAGACAACAGAAAAATGTTTTCAAAAAAGTTTTTGAAAAAAAATCCACTTTTAAAGGAAACAGAAGGTGTACTATTGTTTATTTTTTAAAATGTTTTATTATAAAGTATTGACATGTAGACTGTGATTGTGATATTTAATGTGATGATTGTGATAATTGAAAGTTGATCAATAAAAGATAAAAAAAAAAGGCAAAAAGCGAGGAGTTCTTTGAATAAATGCCACTGTAAAAGCGGGTGTTCGAATCGTACGCGTTTTGGGTTTTTTTTGTTTATCTTTTTGTTTACATTGTTAAAATGTAATTTTCTTTTTATACTTAATAATATACATTGTTAAAATGTATTTCTTTTCTTTTCTTAATAATTGAAAATTTGCTAATAATAACTTGAAATTATTTGATATGCGTTTTCTACTACTTTTATGAAATATGAAATGTATGTTATTCTCTTTAAGATTGCACGATTTCATATCGTAAACAGATGGTTGTTGTGCAGGCAAGAAACAATTAAATGGCAAGATTAAAACGTTCCATCTCTGAATCCTTGAGAGTCTTGTTAACACAACAGCGACATACGCTGGACAAAAGCATGTAGTTGTGGTCAAAATGCAGAATACAAGCTAAGTCAAACGTACAGTGTGCGCCTAATGAAAATCCAACGATTAAATAGGCATGTATTTCACTTCCAATTGTATCGTCAGGAAAATCACATTACAAATGCGTGTTGTTGTGAAAGAAAAAACATAGTAGCTGTACCAGAAGACACATGGACCACTCGGACCAATGACTAACACAAAGTATGACCAGTGACGAATAACAAGTCCCCTTGTTATACGTTAGTGGTTTGACTACCGCTGTCTTCCGTGTGGTATATATCATAGGCTACGGAACCGGGGGGGGGGGGGCGCTTACTCTTTTTTTTGCAAATTTATACATTCCAAAGACCTTTTTTTGCTTGTCAATATTTTATACAAGTCTAGCCTCCCCCCCCCCCCCCACTTCCAATTTGATTCCGACGCCACTCATGTTTTTTTTGGAAAAACTTGTTTTAAATACATGTACCTACAAAAGGTATTACCTAAATTCCTCCTGTTTCCGAAGCGGAAAAAATCGACTACTACAAATGGTGGAATCGACTCCCCCATACTCTTTGTCGACTCCCCTGCGTAAGGGGTTGTATATGATGACTGAGGTAAATTAGTAAATAAAATATTTTTAGAAATAATCAACTTTTTGTATTTAAACTCTTTAAATGAATACGTGATTGTCATTTCAAATTTGCCAGTTTAAAGTATATGTAAATACTAAACAAATTAAGCACAGTTACGCCTTGTTGGACATTTTCATTTGGACAATACTGTCCACCGTTTAAATGCCCAGTTAACTCGTACGTTTATTACTTCTTATTAGAGGTATGAGAAGGTCGTGGGCATTTGCAACGGCTTATTCCCCAAGATTCTTAATGAATATACAGTATATGTTTATCATCCTTAAATCAATATCATTCATAGATATAGTTATTAGTAGCTACATGTATTTGATATGCAATTTCTTCTAACGCAATAGGATTTATACGACCATCGCAACAACACCAGAGAAGCTGAATTTGACTTATTCTTGTTTTTTTTTTAAGAAATGAAAATTTGTGGATATTAATGATTTTTTAAAAAGGATATTTACTTGTAGTCCATTAGGTACACATTATTTGCAATATTTGTTTTAAATTTACATACCGTAACGTAACATGAATTTTTCAACCAGAGAATTCATAATTTTCTTATTTTTTACAGTTATTCCGAAATTTGATCATAACATCTATAACATCTAGCTTCAAGTCTTCATGTCTGTCTGTCTTTTCCTGTGTCTGTTTTTCGTCTGTCTGTCCGTCTCCTTTTCTCCCTCTAGTAGAGAGTCTGTACAGACAAAAGAATGAAAGAATCATCTCTCTCTCTCTCTCTCTCTCTCTCTCTCTCTCTCTCTCCAAGGAAAAAAAAGGTACCTGTTATAAGATCTGAATACTGTGTCCCATCTTTTAAAGACATTTTAGTCTCCCCAATTTTTTGAGCGTCAAACATTCGTGAGAACTGTTTTAATGTCATTTTTGTATATCCGGAGGATTCTGAACAACAAAAGTTATCATTAATCTCCAATGTATATCTTACAACATAAGATCGAGTCAAATTTATATTGCATATTCTACACATGTATAGCGAGAATAAGGGACATGTAACTATGGCAATGTACATACATTCTCCGTAACTATGGTAATGTACATACATTCACCGTTACTATGGCAATGTACATACGTTCTCCGTATCTCCTCCAGGACCAAAACCATGTTTCTTTCCTCAGAACCCCCGCATTGGGCAAGATTTGGGGGTGGTGAATTAATCTGAAGAAGAGGTCTGTTGTCCCTGTCTTGCAAACGCCAAAAATGTGAAAGTAAGGCAGGCACCGAAGAGTTTTGTTTTGAACAGAGGAAGAACTGCTTTGACTTTTTCCGGATGGTTCATACCAGCAAGGGTTTTTGAAATTCTTGAGGAACGTCCTTTTCTCCTAAGACAATTAAAAAAAAACAACCCTGACTTGTTAGCAGAATGGATTCCCATCTTGTGGTACATGTATGTGAATCATATGCTCGCCATTGTTGTCTACGATTATCGTAACTTTGGGGTATGATGGTAAAATTGAGAAAAGAAATGGACTTTAATGTTATACTAAGCACTTATGTTTTACCTGCGTTTCAAACTGAACTTGCTGCATAAAATAATTGATTACTTGTTAATTGTTCTAAACCACATAGCGGTTAAGCTGCGGGTGTTGACTTTTTACTGTCATTTGCAAACACTACGACAACGACCAGATAGTACCGACACTACCGCAATGAAAAACGAAATTACCAAGAACCAAACAAGTCATGTAAGCCATACAAACCAAGCAAAGAATGTCTTCTACGCGGGTACTGGAAATGTTGCTTGGACAAGAATATGTCTCTGGCTTTACCGTGTATTCTTTCACAAACACTTCTGTATTGTGTACAAACAGTGCCTTCAGCGAAGGTTGGATGTATTTTTGTCGTAGATCGATTTGATGGAAAATGAGTATCACCAATACACCGAATAAACACAGGCCAAAGAAGGAGCGGGTGATGTGTTTCATCCTGAAAATAGATTAATAATTTGAAATGAAAAATGGGGTTAAATCCAGTTGGTGTTAAATCATGTTATGATGGCGGAACATGATTTGATCCAATACGATGTAAATGTCATACAGTACAGGCAAAGCGGATTGCGTTACCGTCACGGTATTTTTATCGTTTCCGCGAAACACCATCGCGGTTTTTGTTCGCGGTATGGATTGCGACTGTGCTGACACCGCGACGGTGTGATTTGCCGTTAGTCCTGCTGCTGCTTGTTGTTGTTACTTTACCTGTACTGTACATTACAGGCAATGCAGGTCGCTTTCTAGATCTAAACAAGGAGGTGGGATGGCCTTATGTATAAGGGATGAGTTTCGGAAACATATTACAATAACTGATGTTATTTTCGACACAATTTGCTGGCTAAAGATTAGCGGTGATGTAATAGAGTCTAATGAATGTTTATATATATGTTGTATCTATATTCCGCCGGATAAATCTTCATTTTTTAAGCAATATAACTGTTATATTTTTAACGAATTAGAGAATCCAATTGCTAAAATACGGCGGCGTGGAAGGGCCAGATGGAAAAAAAAATTAATCTTATTCGTTCGGACGAATTAGCTATTTTGTTCGGACGAATAAGTTATTTGTTCGGGTGAATTAGGATTTGTTCGGACGAATTAGGATTCGTTCGGACAAATAAATTATTTGTTCGGACGAATTAGGATTTGTTCGGACGAATTAGCTATTTGTTCGGACAAATAAGTTATTTGTTCGGACGAATTAGGATTTGTTAGGATGTATGGGATCAGAGGTAAACCTCTAAAGATATTACGTTCACTTTATAATAATATTAAGTCTTGTGTTTTATTACATGGTAAGTCAGATTTTTTGTGAATAATCTTGGTGTTTTACAAGGGGAAATAATTTCCCCTCTCCTCTTTTCCCTCTATGTCAATGATTGCGAAATGGAATTTTTAAGCAATGGAAATACTCCAATTGAATTACAAGAACTATCCTTATTTTTACTGATGTACGCAGACGACATGGTTATTTTTTCTCAGTCTGCTGCTGACTTACAGTCAATGTTGAATACTTTAGAAAATTATACAGAGAAATGGACGTTAACGGTTAATGTAAACAAAACAAAAATAGTGGTTTTCAGAAATGGGGGAATTTTACGAATAGAAGATGTGTGGTTTTATAAGTGTGAACAAACTGAAGTAGTGAACAGTTTTTGTTATCTCGGACTTTTGTTGAATTACAATGGCAAATCTCATGTTACGCAAAACCAATTGTCATTACAATGTATGAAGGCAATTTTTGCACTGAAAAGGAAATGTTTTAATATGAGTCTTAATTTTACTACGCTTTTGTCCCTTTTCGACACTTATGTAGGAAGCATTGCTTACTACGGTTGTGAAGTCTGGGGCTTTCATTCTGCCCCAGATATAGAAAACATTCATCTTAATTATTGTAAAACATACTTAATGTTAAAAGGGGCACATCTAATGCAGTTATTTATTGTGAATTAGGCAGAATGCCTCTGCAATGTATCAGAAAAATACGTATTTTAAGATACTGGATGAAACTTTTATCATCAAAAAATTGCATTTTGAATTCATGTTATGTTAATATGTATAATGAAACTTTAGGTAAAAACAAATGTAAAAACTGGGCTGCAGAGATCAAGAACATGTTAACAAGTATTGGGCTAATGAACTTATGGGAAAACCAATTTTTTGAAAAGCCAGAAATTATTTTAACAATCGCCAAGCAACGTATTTTTAATAATTTTAAACAGTCTCTACTAGTTGATATAAATGTCTCTTCCAAATGTACAATCTATAGATATTTAGTTGATCATTGTACCTTGCAGTCATATCTAACAAAAAGAATTCCTTTACAATATAAGAAACTTATATGTAAATTAAGATTATCATCTCATTGTCTTACCATCGAAACTGGCAGATATAACAATGTTCCATTACAAGGACGTTTATGTCCTCTTTGTACTTTAGATATAGAAGATGAATATCATTTTATATTGAAATGTCCCTATTACTGTAACTTAAGAGAAAAATTCCCTAAGAAGTTTTATTATATTAAACCCTCTGTCTTTAAATTGATTTTATTATTGTCAACACAAAATGTAAAGGATTTGTGCAATTTAGGTAAATATAATAAGAATGCTTTTGTAATCAAAAAACTTCATGTATAAACTTGCCTTTTTTCAAGTGACCAGTATATGTATTATAACATGTGTATATTAATTGTATATGTCTATGAGCTGTACAGCTGTTGACTAATAAACAATACAATACAATATAGTTGGATTATTCTAACTAATTTAAGTAGAGTGTAATGAAATTAAAAGCATTATTCAGGCTTAAAGCATGGTTATGTAAATGTCAACCCGTGCACGCACGGGTCAAAGTCTAGTTATAAAATTAATAAATTATATTTATGAAATAGAATTTCATGAAATTGGAAACCACATTCGAATTACAACATAACATGATTTATTTTGTGATGTGTAAATAAGAACACATATCTTTGTATTTGACGTGCTTATTTCAGTTATTATTTCTATTAGTTGTTATCCTGTTTTTATAAGAATCTTAAAATCAAATATTTTCATTAGATGAACTTGTATCAATGCAGAGCAAGTTCATCTTCTCATTTTATAACTTGACACGCATAGCGCCGTAAACTGTCAATACATGTGTATGTTTTAAATTGAGAAATGAACAAATGTCGGGAATCAACTAAAGCTGCTTGGTCCGATTTTATATCAAATTTTATGCACGCTTTTAAACGATGGCTATGCTTAGTATATGTATAATAATAGACATTGTAGTAGTTTTACCCGTGAATTATGCCAAATTTCAACGAAGAAAAATACGTATAAAATTTGCTAACAAAACAAACGACATTAAAAGGTACCGCGTTATTTCGCCTCATGTTAAATTTCACCCCTGACGACGAGACGGGTATGGTTGTATTACGACTTTGACATCGCTTTAAATAAAGGTCGAAATGATCAGACAAATTACAATTAAACATGTGTACGTTTTGTTCGCTAATATTTCCAAAGTCTGCTTTCTTTACAATCGATGCATAGCATGCGGGTTGAATAACCCCAATCATTCGGGGGACGAAACGATGCGGTTTCCTTTTCTAAACATTCCCGTGATGCATTTTGGTTTGTTTTTTCGTTTGCCCAAAGAGAAATTATTTTTATTTACTTTTAATATTTCTTACTTTGAAAGGAGACTGATTCTGCTGGTGTAAATAGGAGAAAGTTCATAACTTTCTAAGATAAATGATTTGTATGAAAAAAAATTTGATACTGTAATTACAAAAAAATCGGACCAAGCAGCTTTAAGTCACGATCATTTTCTGTGTATACATGTAGTGATTAACAAACCCAGGGTAGAAAACGACATGCCCTTGAGGGTTTTCACACCTATTTACGCCAAAAGAAGTCTATATCGCGTACGGCTTCGTCTAATCGCACAACAACTTCTACAGGAGAGAGAGAGAGAGAGAGAGAGAGAGAGAGAGAGAGAGAGAGAGAGAGAGAGAGAGAGAGAGAGAGAGAGAGAGAGAGAGACGTTTAGCGTAATTTAACGTACACTTATGTGAAATATACTAATATCCAATATATACTAATATCCAATATTGAATATTCATAACATTTGTATTCATAAAAGAAAATGGTACACGGTGATTGAATCCATTATGCAATTTCAGATTTGAGACCACGTGCTGCACCTGTCAATCAAATCAGCCTGCTAGCTCTACCACGTCTTCCCTCCATGATAAAGTTTCGTTCTATTAGTTTTGTAGCAGGTCAGTGCCGTATAGGTTTTTATCAGTACTTCGCGTTGTGTTTATTTTTGTTTTGTGACTGAATTTGACCTCTACATTACTAAACTTTACTAAATTATAAATAAGGTATGAAAACGACTTTACTCTCACTATAGATAAACCAGATATAATAAACCAAACCCAAAGTAAATGAAAACAAAGATTAACAACCCTTTATAAATTTATTATAACAAAATAAGAACACAAGGCAATAGCATATACTTAAAATCCCCCAACCCTAAAACCTAAATTTAACAGGGACCTTAAATAGACAGACGAGACGGGTCGGGACTCAGGAGAAAAGTAGCTAGCGAAACCAGCTGTCTCCCTCCCCCTCTCTGCTTCAGGAGAAAAGTAGCTAGCGAAACCAGCCGTCTTCCTCGTCAAATAAGGACTTACACGGCTTTATATATGGGACAGAACAATAGACAACTGTCATTAAAGTTTAGTGTATCGTATAAAGTGGGCGTTACCAAAGTAATAGAATAAATTACATCGGGATCGGAATACTAATAATAATAAATAGAAACAAAATCCCGATATACCACATTCCTCCCCCCTTAAAGACAAATGCTATGCATTAGACTAAAATCAAGTGGTGCATTTCAGTCAAATTCCCTAAAAAACATACATACAAAATAAGCAAAACATAATCAGGTGAATATGTCACATTGCTAAGTTCACTTCACAGTACCAATCGCCATGGTCCTCAGCAATCACTAATTGGAACACATTCCAGAATATAATACTATGGGTATAACACAACATTTACACACGATTAACACAATATTCACGGATATCGCCGATTGAACACAGTGGATACCGGTTTAACATCTGATATTATGAAGGCGATCAGACACTTGAAATTTATGGAGTTGAATGTATCAGGTTCCAGTCCAGTTCCAAATCTCACATTGGCCAGCCTCGTGTCTGGATAAACTGCAATAAAACTGGTGAAAACATGGTCTGAAAAATCAAGAAAAATCATTAATACACATGTCATAAATATCATAACGGAATCCATATATCAAATCATCACACTGAACACGGAACTTTACAGTACATAAAAGTATTATGTTGACACGGGTTATTAACAGGCATACTATCCCAGTTTTGTCAACAAGATCGACAGAGGATAGTTACTGTTAGACTAACCTACTAGATTTACGCGTGTTTAATAACCTATCAAATTTTACAAAAAATCTAATTAGTTTATAAGCCACAAAAATATATAAATCAACGAACACGTAAATGCTACACCGCTCTAACTTTCAACTGACATTGTTATATCAAAACACATTTAGCCAATTCCCTTCGGATGCTCGGGTCGGCAATAAGGGTACAATACTGGGTCGACGGGCTTGTACATAGAAGTAGTACCCACGAACGACAACTTTAAGGGGATTTCACCGCTCAGACAAGAATTAACTTTACCAGGGGGAACAGTTCTTCCATCGAGCTTCCATTCCAGGACAGAATCTGCCATGTGCTCATTCTCTTTCTTCTCTGGTAAATCTGAACAAGTCTGATAGTTTGGTATAAAAACATTTGCTTCAGGGTTCAAAGTTGACAACATTACGCCATTATCACTTAAATTGGAAACTGTTTCAGCCTGTAACTCAGTGTTAGAACACTCGGATTTATTACATGTAGAACTGGACTTAAAGTCAACAGGCACATGTACATCGTGTACGACAGTAACTTCACCAAGACCTGCATTTTCTTCAAAACATTGAACTTTACCCGGCGTTTTACCAGTTTCTGTTTGGTTCTGCGACTCTACCTCTACCTCGAATGGTCGACTGTGTTCGGTAAGATTTGAACGGCCTGAAACTAATGACCGGACCATGGCATTAGTCCCTGAAAGTTTTTCGAGAGTAAGAGTTGTTTCTAACGAGCTTGAACTTTCAGAATGACCAACCAGATGGCACGATTTACTGATAATTTTATGGGAAAAGTTTCTTCAAACAGACGTGTTTGAATTCGGTAAAGAATCAACTTCATCAACATAATGTTCACAAACGGTTTCTGAATTTCTTCCCTAATAAATGCTTTTAAATCATTAAAATCACTGTCACTTGTGTGAACTGAAACAGGCATTTGGTTTGCGACAAAATTACTTACAAAACTCTCATATTCTATCGCTAGACCTATCGCTTTCTAAATTGTGGAGGGATGTTTAAACTGAACATGCTTTTGCAAATCAATATCCCCTAAACCAAAGATAAACTGGTCAACAATATGAGGTTCTAAGTATTTATAGGGTATATGTGGATATGATTTTAAGGCTAACCTTTTCAAAGCATAACCAAAATCTTCAACTGTTTCCCCATTTTGTCTACGCGCTGTTTTAAACTCAACTTGGTAAGCTTTCACGTTTTCTCCGGGATTGAAATAGTTTTTACAAATTTCTTTTAAAACATCATAATTGTCAGACTTTGTCAAAGGAATTTCAGATAACACATGTCTTGCAGACCCCCGTAAGCTCATAATAAGCTGACTTGCACATTCTCTCTTACTCCACCCATTCCACTTAGCAACCTGTTCAAACTGAATGAAAAACTCATGAATATCAAAACTACCATCAAATGTTGGCGACTTAATTTCTTTTCTATACTTTGAACGAAGTGACTGTGCCAAATAACTGTCAGATTGCACGTGCGTTCGATTCTCGCTTGACGTTTGACTAACATTTTCAAAAGTAAGACCATTTTCAAAATACTTCGTTTTAAGCTTTTTCTCTAAAAAATCACACTTTGCTGATAACTCTTCTATCTGTCTATCAATAGTATTTACTCTAACTTCGTTGGACTTATCTGAACTTTCATAAGGGACACCATTCCCGGTCTGAATATGTGCTGGGGAATAATTTCTCTCACGCAAAAATTCTCTATCAACTCTAAACATAACTGCATGATGAAAAAATGCAGCGTAAAAAAATCAAGTACAAAAATAATCTACTAATTATTTCAACTTACGAACAACATGAATTCTCAAACCCACAAATCCATTACAAAGAAAAGCAACAGCTAAAGTAACCCAAAAACACAATACAATAGAAACTGACAACAAAAGAATTCAGCCAAGTCCGAATCACTGAATAGGGTACTCAAAGTGAGAAGCACGTGCCACTGACCATTGTAGTACAAACCCTATCCTGGTCACGGTTCACCAAATAATGTAGCAGGTCAGTGCCGTATAGGTTTTTATCAGTACTTCGCGTCGTGTTTATTTTTGTTTTGTGACTGAATTTGACCTCTACATTACTAAACTTTACTAAATTATAAATAAGGTATGAAAACGACTTTACTCTCACTATAGATAAACCAGATATAATAAACCAAACCCAAAGTAAATGAAAACCAAGATTAACAACCCTTTATAAATTTATTATAACAAAATAAGAACACAAGGCAATAGCATATACTTAAAATCCCCCAACCCTAAAACCTAACTTTAACAGGGACCTTAAATAGACAGACAAGACGGGTCGGGACTCAGGAGAAAAGTAGCTAGCGAAACCAGCTGTCTCCCTCCCCCTCTCTGCTTCAGGAGAAAAGTAGCTAGCGAAACCAGCCGTCTCCCTCGTCAAATAAGGACTTACACGGCTTTATATATGGGGCAGAACAATAGACAACTGTCATTTAAGTTATTGGCTATCGTATAAAGTGGGCGTTACCAAAGTAATAGAATAAATAACATCGGGATCAGAATACTACTAATAATAATAAATAGAAACTAGAGCAAAGCTCGTTGCAAAGCAACGAGTGGGTCTTCCGATAATGTCGAAAGTAAAGCTAGAAGTTCCTGTAAGAAGCAGGGTTCTTAAACCAAAAAACGTAAGAAACTAAGACAAAAAAAATCGAATTATTCTTGGTACGAGTTAACAAAATCCGAATGATACCAAGTACGAATTAACAAACCTTATCGATTTCAAGAACGACTTAGCAAATACAAATCCGAACCTGTTAAAGTACGATTTAACCATTATCGAATAATTTTAGGTACGAGTTAATGTAACTCTGAACATAAAACTATTTTCTAAACCAAGAACGTGGAATCAAAATTTCCGGAAAGATCAAATTTTAAACCCCTATATCTTTGTATTGCATTGGTCGATTTCAGAACGAATTTCAGTTTTGAATTATGAATAATAAGCTCTTATTTTCTGCTTTATGATTAATAACTAATTATCGCTTAAAAATACGTTATTATGAAAAGACTTTGTAGCACTTTGACCCCTTATTTGAGGGGCTGGCCCCTTTTTCTTGATATCAAATGAAAGGTCTTATAAATATAAACATATTTTGTTACACAAGTATTCACGAATTGTTAACCGTTCTAGAAATATTCGTACAACTGTGTTTTAGGGGCCGACCCATAAACTCCTTACCAGGGCCACCAAAAAATATTTTTAGATCTCATATCGTTTAGAACACTATTTTGAGCAACTTTTCTTCTACAAGGCTTTTCAAAATATTTCTCCTTTTCTAGATATTAATGACCAAATTTTAAGACATCTGGCCCCTTGAAACCCCTAATTACGTATCATATGTCTTAGGTATGGTACCGTATAGATAAACAGATGTACAATGAACATTTTTGGTTCTATAATTGATAGCAAATTATTTTTCAGTAAAGAGTTATTATAAAAAGACTTTAGAGCCCTCTTGGCCCCTTATTTGAGATGCCAGCCCTTATTCCTTGTTATCAAATAAAAGGTCTTGTAAATATAAACACATTTTGCTCAACAAGTGTTCAGAAATTGTTGACCGTTCTAAAGATATCTGAACAATTGTGTTTTAGGGCCCGTACTTTAAAATCCTTACTGGGGCCACCAACAAAAATTATTAAGGTAGCATATTGTACAGAACATTATTTTAAGCATTTTTTGTTCTATAATGCTTATCAAAATATTTCTCCTTTTCTAGATACTAAAGATCAAAGTTTTGAACTTCTGGCCCCTTGAAACCCCTAATTACGTAACATATGACTTAGGCATGGTACTTTATAAATAAACAGATATACAATGAACATTTTTGGTTCTATAATTGATAACAAATTATTTTTCAGTAAAGAGTTATTGCAAAAAGACTTAAGAGCCATTTTGGCCCCTTATTTGAGGGGCCAGCCCCTTTTTCTTGAAATCAAACGCAAGTCCTAGTTAATCTGAACAACTTTTGCTTTACATGTCTTAACAAAATATTTACACATTAAAAGCTAGGGCCGAAAATGTGCGAAAATTTCGTGAAAAAAATTGGTGCCTATTTTTGAGCTCGAGCGAGCTTCGCCGCCTTGCGCATTCTTCAAAATATCAAATAAATAGGATCATCTACAGACATTCATCTACAATCCCTGAAAGTTTCACGTTTCTATCGCAATTAGTTTTTGAGAAGGTACATGGACAAAATGGTACCTAAAAATTCACTAAATCCTCAAAATCTGAAACTGGAAGTGACGTCATCAACCAGAAATTTTATAATATCAAGTATATTTGATGCTCAATGTGTCCTGTAAATTTCATGCAAATCGGTCATGTAGTTCACGAGAAATAGCGTTCGAAAAAAGTCAGAAAAAATAATAAAATAAAATAAAACTAGAGCAAAGCTCGTTGCAAAGCAACGAGTTGGTCTTCCGGTGGTGTCGAGAGTAAAGATAGAAGTTCCTGTAAGAAGCAGAGTTCTAAAACTAACTACAAAGAAAATTTTAAAAAATATTTTTAAAAAATCGAATAATTCTTAGAACGACTTAACAGTGTCTGAATGATTTCAAGAACGAATTAACAAAAACCTTTACAATTTCTAGAGCGACTTAATAAAAAAAAATTCCCGAATGTCTTGAAGTACGAATTAACAATTTCCGAATTATTTTAGGTACGAGTTAATTTAACTTTTCACATAACACTATTTTCTTTACCAAGAACGTGGAATCAAAATTTCCGGAAAACTCAATTTTTAAATCCCAATATTTTTGGAATGCATCGTCCGATTTTAAAACGGATTTCAGTTTTAAATTAAGCTTAATAAAAGTTCCTTTGTTGCTTTTTGATTTTTATCAAATTGTTGGTCAGGAAAGAGTTTTTATAAAAAGACTTAATAGCCCTTCTGGCCCCTAATTTGAGGGGCCAGCCCCTTTTTTTGATCAAATAAAAGGTCTCGCTAATATAAACATAATTTGTTCTACAAATGTTCACGAATGGTTAACCGTTATGGAGATATCAAAACAATTGTATTTTAGGGGCCGACCCTTTAACTCTTTACCGGGGCCACTAACAACAATATTTATGGTATCATATTGTTCAGAACATTATTTTGAACAACTTTTGTTTTACATTGCTTTTAAAAATATTTTTCCTTTTTCAGATATTAATGATCAAAGTTTTGAATTCTGGCCCCATGAAACCCCTAATTACGTAATATATGAGAAAGGTATGATGCTGTATAGATAAACAGCTGTACAATGAACATTTTTTCTTCTATAATTAATAACAAATTATTGTTCAGTAAACAGTTCTTGTAAGAAGATTGAAGACCCCTCTTGACCCCTAATTGGAGGGGCCAGCCCCATTTTCTTGATATCAAATGAAAGGTCTTGCAATTATAAACATATTATCAAATTGTTGGTCAGAAAAGAGTTTTTATGAAAAGACTTAATAGCCCTTCTGGCCCCTAATTTGAGGAACCAGCCCCTTTTTTGATCAAATAAAAGGTCTCGCTAATATAAACATAATTTGTTCTACAAGTGTTCACGAAATGTTAACCGTTCTTATGATATCTTTACAAATGTGTTTTAGGGGCCGGCCCTTTATCTCCTAAATGGGGTCATGAACAAAAAAATTAAGGTGGCATATTGTACAGAACATTATTTTAAGCAACTTTTGTTCTACAATGCTCTTTAAAATATTTCTCCTTTATCATATATTAATGATCGAAATTTTGGACTTCTGGCCCCTTGAAACCCCTAATTACGTAACATATGACTTAGGTATGGTACTGTATGGATAAACAGCTGTACATTAAACATTTTTGCTTCTATAATTGATAACAAATATTTGTTCAGTAAAGAGTTATTGCAAAAATACTTTAGAGCCCTTTTGGCCCCTAATTTGAGAAGCCAGCCCCTTTTTCTTGAAATCAAACGAAAGTCGTAGTAAATTTGAACAACATTTGCATTACATGTCTTAACACAATATTTACATAATAAAGGCTAGGGCAGAAAATGTGCGAAAATTACGTTAAAAAAATTGGTGCCAATTTTTGAGCTCGAGCGAGCATCGGCGGTTTGCGCATTTTTCAAAATATCAAATAAATAGGATCATCTTCAGACATTCATCTACAATCCCTGAAAGTTTCACGTTTCTATCACAATTACTTTTTGAGGAGTTACGTGGACAAAATGGTCTTTAAAAATTCACTAAATCCTCAGAATCTCAAACCGGAAGTGACGTCATCAGCCAAAAATTTTATAATATCAAGTACGTTTGATGCTCAATATATCCTGTAAGTTTCATGCAAATCGGTCGAGTAGTTCACGAGAAATAGCGTTCGAAAAAAGTCAGAAAAAAAATAAAAAATAAAATCATAACTAGAGCAAAGCTCGTTGCAAAGCAACGAGTGGGTCTTCCGTTAATGTAGGAAGTAAAGCTTGAAGTTCCTGTAAGAAGCAGAGCTCTTGAACCAATAACAAGAGTAACTAAAATAAAAAGATGAAAAAATCGAATTATTCCTGGTACGACTTAATAAATTCCAAATGATTTTAAGTACGACTTAACAAAACCCTTCCTGATTTCAAGAACGACTAAACAAAAAAAAATCCGAATGTGTTCAAGTACGACTTAACAATTATTTTTGGTACGAGTTAAATTTACTTTGAACAGTACGCTATTTTTTAAACCAAGGCCGCGGAAACAAAATTTCCGGAAAAATCAATTTTTAAACCCCGATATCTCTTTAATGCATTGTCCGACAGATTTCAGTGTTAGATTCAGCTTGATAAGCTCTATAAAACACATATTCATTTTTGATTTGATCAGAAAATTCATTTTTTCAAAAAAATTGTTTCATTTCCGGTTTCGACTGGAAGTGACAGATTTTTATTTCCAGCCTTATTGCACATGTACATTGGCAAATTCATAACCACAGAAAATTTCAAGACTCTATCTTTAAGCGTTTTAGAGAAATGTTGCAGACAAAATGACTTTTTTTTAAGTTTAAAAATGACGTAACGTCAAAACAGAAGTGACGTTGTTATGGAAACTTTAACATCTTTGAGGCATTATAATTGCACATAATCCCTGGAAGTTTCCTTTACATAAGTTGAAAACGTTTTGAGTTATGAAGCCGAAAAGGACTCAGAAAAAGAAAAAAAATAATAATAACTAGAGCAAAGCTCGTTGCTAAGCAACGAGTGGGTCTTCCGGTAATGTCGAAAGTAAAGCTAGAAGTTCCTGTAAGAAGCAGGGTTCTTAAACCAACAAACGTAACAAACTAAAACAAAAAAAAATCGAATTATTCTTGGTACGAGTTAACAAAATCCGAATGATGCCAAGTACGAATTAACAAACCTTATCGATTTCAAGAACGACTTAGCAAATACAATTCCGAATCCGTTAAAGTACGATTTAACAATTATCGAATAATTTTAGGTACGAGTTAATTTAACTCTGAACATAAAACTATTTTCTTAACCAAGAATGTGGAATCAAAATTTCCGGAAAAATCAAATTTTAAACCCCTTTATCTCTGTATTGCATCGGCCGATTTTAGAACGGATTTCAGTTTTGAATTATGAATAATAAGCTCTTATTTTCTGCTTTATGATTAATAACTAATTATCGCTTTAAAATGAGTTACAGCAAAACTCGTTTATAACGAATTTCAAGGGACCATAGAAAAAACTTCGTTTTAGCCGTAATTCGCTATACGTTAATAACGAATTCGTAAAAAATATTATAGCGAATTCGTTATAAAATAATTAAGAGTTTTTCCGGCTAACAGTTTTCTACACTATCGTAAGTTATTAAATGTTATAAAAATAGCATTACCGTCATTTACAAAAAATTTCAATATAACCATTTCATTTCAATTTTTAAAAAAAGTTCGTATACTATTTGAATTTGAGTATTTAATATATGCATGTTAAAATTGCATGTTTCTTCAATGAAAGAAATGGAAAACATTTGTTATAAAAATGATAATATACGTTAAAATTTTGCCAGCAGGGGTCTTAAAATTACTTCGTTATAGCCGTAAATTCGTTATAGCCATGTTCGTTATATTCATCAATTTTCTATAGGTTTATATAAGAAATTTGCCGGGACATGAATAATAATTCGTAATAGCCGTAAATTCGCTATATCCATGTTCGTTATATTCGAGTTTTGCTGTATTATGAAAAGACTTTGTAGCCCTTTTGGCCCCTTATTTGAGGGGCTGGCCCCATTTTCTTGATATCAAATGAAAGGTCTTGTAAATATATCCATATTTTGTTACACAAGTATTCACGAATTGTTAACTGTTCTAGAGATATTCGAACAACTGTGTTTTAGGGGCCGACCCTTAAACTCCTTACCAGTGCCACCAAAAAATATTTTTAGATCCCATATCGTTAAGAACATTATTTTGAGCAACTTTTCTTCTACAAGGCTTTTCAAAATATTTCTCCTTTTCTAGATATTAATGACCAAATTTTAAGACATCTGGCCCCTTGAAACCCCTAATTACGTATCATATGTCTTAAGTATGGTACCGTATATATAAACTGATGTACAATGAACATTTTTGGTTTTATAATTGATAACAAATTATTTTTCAGTAAAGAGTTATTATTAAAAGACTTTAGAGCCCTCTTGGCCCCTTATTTGAGGGGCCAGCCCTTATTCCTTGATATCAAATAAAAGGTCTTGTAATTTTAAACACATTTTGCTCAACAAGTGTTCAGAAATTGTTGACCGTTCTAGAGATATCTGAACAATTGTGTTTTAGGGGCCGAACCTTAAAATCCTTACTGGGGCCACCAACAAAAATTATTTGCATATTGCATATTGTTAAGAACATTATTTTAAGCATTTTTTGTTCTATAATGCTTATCAAAATAATTCTCCTTTTCTAGATACTAAAGATCAAAGTTTTGGACTTCTGGCCCCTTAAAACCCCTAATTACGTAACATATGACTTAGGCATGGTACTGTATAAATAAACAGATATACAATGAACATTTTTGGTTCTATAATTGATAACAAATTATTTTTCAGTAAAGAGTTATTGCAAAAAGACTTAAGAGCCATTTTGGCCCCTTATTTGAGGGGCCAGCTCCTTTTTCTTGAAATCAAACGCAAGTCCTAGTTAATCTGAACAACTTCTGCATTACATGTCTTCACAAAATATTTACACATTAAAAGCTAGGGCCGAAAATGTGCAAAAAATTTCGTGAAAAAAATTGGTGCCTATTTTTGAGCTCGGGCGAGCTTCGCCGCCTTGCGCATTTTTCAAAATATCAGATAAATAGGATCATCTACAGACATTCATCTACTATCCCTGAAAGTTTCACGTTTCTATCGCAATTAGTTTTTGAGAAGTTACGTGGACAAAATGGTCCTTAAAAATTCACTAAATCCTCAAAATCTCTAACCGGAAGTGACGTCATCAGCCAGAAATTTTATAATATCAAGTATATTTGTTGTTCAATGTGTCCTGTAAATTTCATGCAAATCGGTCATGTAGTTCACGAGAAGTAGCGTTCGAAAAAAGTCAGAAAAAAAATAAAAAATAAAATAATAATAAGGAAAAGAAACAATAGAATAACAAGAGGGTCTTCCGTCGGAAACGGAAGAACCTAATAAGGAAAAGAAACCATATGAATAACGAGATGGTCTTCCGTCGGAAACGGAAGACCCTAACAATATCCCGATCTACCACAGATTTATTTTTAATAATGAAAATAAGAAGTATGTCTAACAGTTAAGTTTTTTACAAGGTTCGTGATGCTTGATATACTGTGTTTGGAAAGTTTAATGCGTTGTGTTTTTTCTCTATCTCTTGTTTAGTTTATAATGGAGGTTTTTTGCGGGAAGGAACATCTTAAACACGTTTAGCGGTTAAAGAACGCAGTAAAATGAATAAATTATTTGATACAACTATTAGTAAAATTGTTTGATATGCATGTAGAATTCTTCTTGGTCAATCGTTACACAGATTATCTACCTGCCTTATTCCTGTGTATTCTGTGCGTTCAAGTGTAGAGTGATTTCCTGTCAGTGCGATAGTTTCACACCTTTGTGTATAACAACTGGGACTAAAGTCAAATAAAGTTTACTTTGACAGTCATATAGCGTTGTGGTGGGGTGGGGGGGGGGGGGTAAGGTTACGAAAACGGGGAACGGGTTTACATATGTGTAGTAGCTTTATATTCAATAAGATTACATGTGCATGCACACAAACATTTACTGAAATGTTTAAATGTTTTTTTATCGGCATGAAATATCAACATCAAAACTTTCAAAACATGTTCTTAATTTCTTTGAAATGTGTAAGAACATAAGAATACGGTTTAACAACATTTCGTTCTAAAAAAATTATCTAGTTATTCTGTTGAGAGAGAGAGAGAGAGAGAGAGAGAGAGAGAGAGAGAGAGAGAGAGAAAGGGAGGGGGGCTCGGTCGCGAGGGAACGCTAACCTCCGTCACGGCGGGTAGCTGGTACACCATCACGACAACATGACAAGGGATACCCACAATATCTTTCGATTACATAATTTTATGCAACTCTGGGTACTTACTCTCTATTAGTTATTCTGTTGAGAGAATGAGTTTTTTTTTTGTTTTTTTGGTTTTTTTTTGGGTTTTTTTTGTACATTGTAGCTCTCTGGTTTTTCTATCCGAATTTTTTCAACCAGAGAGCTACAGATCTGCAGCTATCAGGTGGTTAGAGCAGGTGAAACACTGGTTAGACACCACGGAGGTCCTCGGTTCAAGTCCGTAATGAAACTTGAAAGTGTTCACCATCTGTATTAAACGCGGGGACAATTAATTTGATGGAAGACTTTGTCATAAAAACATCATTAAACACTGCTGAGGAGGTGATACATATGTATAAGACAAGTTTTATTATGTATCACAAAAATGCACTTGTAAATAAAAATACACCATGAAATAAAGTCATTGTCATTTACAATTGCGATAACTATTTGATAGAAACAAAACATCAAGTAAGTTTGTTTTATTAAAACATATATTTACCAAGCACTCCTATATAAAAAATTAACTTTGGCGATTTCAACGTTTTTGTCCGTGTGGCGACATTAATTCAATATGAAGTATGTTAGGGATACAGGTACTGTAGCACCGGTCAGAAAAGTAATAAGTCACTTACGTCACATTTCATTATTTATGCTGGATTGTGCCACAAAAAGTCATATATATTTTTTTTTTAAAAACCAAGAGAGTATGATTGTATCAAACAATCTATTCACTAATTAAGACCTATTGATAATACTTAATTTAATGAAAAACCAACGACGTGGAATATGAAATATATTTCTATTATTACAGTATCCCTGACAGAGAAACTGAAACAGAGAAACGAGGAGACTGCCAGTCTGATCAAGAAAGAAAAGGAATATTTGACACAAATCGAGAAGATAGAGGACGACTACTGAAAGAAGGAACTCGATTTTCTCAACGATTTGGACATCTCTCAAGACAAAAATGAGGTGTGTGCACCTTTGCAAAATCTGCTGAGAATTCACAGATGCCCTCTGGTTTGAAATACAAGGTAAGCGGTAAACAATGGCCTCTCTTCTAAAGGGTTGATGGCAAACAGTTATGCATCACACTTGGACTGATGGTTGTCACACGAGTATAGATTCAAAACAGATGATTGGTTGAGTTTATTCTCCTTGTTGTGTACAAAGTTATAAGATATACACAATTCATGTACTTTGAAAGTAAACATTAAATGGAAAGAAGCACTACAACGGGATCGACATAACTTCATTAGGTATAAATCATGGCAGCATATAGATTTAGCTTCGGGCTCGTAAAGAGTTTGTATTGTTTAAAACCTTCTTAAGATGTTATTTCTTTCTTATTTCTTGGAGAGTACACTAAACTGAAGTCAGAGGCTCAAAAAGCCATAAAATTATATGCCGTTTTCGTCGATCCTATGTTAAGGATATACAAAAATGTTCAATGATTAAAAAAAAATTATGAGATTGTATTTTGTATTTTAATATCACCCCTGCGAATGTGTTCGGAATGTTTTCTTTATCGTTGCTAAGTATGTAATAAATCCAGAGGTGCTCGAATGAAAGTTCACGAGACTTCACCGAGATTTGTTTAGTTCCTGTGAAATTTCGAGCGGAAGTATAAGTGCTCGGATAATATTTTCAAAATACGTAAGTACTGGTCGTTTTTCATATCATATCCTACTTTGATTTATGTTAAAACATAAAACACTTTAAAGACGTATGTCTTATTTCACCATCTAACGGTTATTTACAGGCACGTAGCATCAGGGGGGGGGGGGGGGGGGGGCAGGGGGGCCTGGCCCCCCACTTTTTCCCGCAGCAACAAATTTTTGAAAATTTACATATAAAAAAATGGAATTATCATGGAGTTGGCCCCCCACTTTTTTGGAGTATTTAAAAAATTGATATGATAATAAGGAAATGAGGAGTGAAATTGAAGTTATATATAGGTCTGCCCCCCCCCCCCCCCCCCACTTTCAAAAACGATGCTACGTGCCTGATTTATACTAAACGATAATATTCAGAACAGAGTTATCGTTCGTGTTCAACCACGTGTAGAGTAGTTGAAAAGATAAAAACTGGGTTGCTTGATAAAATTAAAGTAATGTTTGATACTTGTAGTGTGCAATACCATGTTTTTAAGAAAATAATAGGTGTCTGTTTTGCATAAAAACTTAGTATATCGATCCATTTTCAAGTAACATTCTGCATAAAATAGTATAATCTATTTCACTATTGATGCTATAACTAGGTCAGGCGCGGATCGAAAATTATTCCTCAGGGGGATCTCTATTAAGCATGTTAATTGTTGCAACAGCAGACAAAAACTATTTTTTGTATTGTTACATTTATTTCTAGAACACATTTTTTCCAACAATCAATGAAGACAAAGTTTAAAATCAATAAACCTCTAGATTTTATATTTGACTACAAGTACCTAGATTTTATGAAATATACTATAACCACGAGACACGATTTTTACTGCGAAACTGAAAGGGTCAAATAAAACCACGTGGTCTAAAATTTAAATGACAATAACATTCGCAGGGGTGAATATGATAATTTAAAAAATTTCGCTTTGAGTTTCTTAATAAAAGCTATGATACTGTAAGTTGCGCATTAAAGGAATATATTTTAGAGACAAAAAAAAAACCTGAATTCCAATTTTAGCACCAAATTTCAGTACTTTTTACTCATAAACACAATCTGACATTCATTGCTATGAACTTTTACAGGTAGGATCTTCGCTAGATAGTTATACATGTATCTATCGAACAGAGTCAACATATTAAAATTCTGATTGCACTAGACTGGTAAAACTAGTCCAAAAATTTCTACAAGTACATGAGTGAAAATTAGATCATTGAAAGATTAAGAAAATAGTAGGTTTAAATCATAAGAATTTGACGTTTTTTTAACCGGAAATTAATAATATCAACTTAAATGAAAGACAAAGCAAAGCAGGTCAAGCTAATCTAAGCTTACTACTAGGCCAATATTTAGAGTGAAACATGGAACTATAAGGTACAGGTGTGAAGAAACATCCGGTATAAATCCCTCAATAATCTCGCACGGAATGGTACAAATATATATAAATGTGAATGGTCGGAATCATTGGATACAGGTAAATGTTTACAATTAATCAACACACTGAGGATCTATACTGTTGTAAAGATACGATTTTCCGCTGGAATTATTTTTGGAATATTTTCAGGAAGACGTAAATGATAAGAGACCGATCCGCGAGAGTCCATGAAATGCAAACATCAAATGGGAGTTCACTAATTCAGAAAAGCAATAATGTAGTTTTAAAGTACTTCTGATTCCCTGCCAAAGACAACTGGCTTTCTCTCTGTTGTCATTTAATGTTTTCTTGTTTAAGGGGTAAATATTTAAGGTCTTCCGTTTTCCAACGGAAGACCTTATTGTTTTCGTACGGTTTCTTTTTCCCTATTATTATTATTTTTCTTTTTTTTTCTTACAAATTTTGTGCCCGCGATATCTCAAAAGCGGCTCGGCCGATTTTCATGAAACTTTCAGATCTAATAGATATTGATCTAAACTTAATATACATTTTTTTATTTTGATGACGTCATTTCCGTTCTTAAGATAGTGACGTTTTAGCGATTTTCAGAGGGTCGGCTTGTCCAGGGACCTCCTCCTAAACGGTAAAAGATATTGAGTTCAAACTTTCAGGGATTGTAGACAATAGATTGTAGATGTGCCATTTGGCATTCATATTTGTCATGCTCAAAAGGCATTCAAGCTCGCCTGGTCCCAAAAATTTAGACTAAAAAAACGTCGTAATTTTTCATGGTTTATTTAGTTTATCTCTTTTCTAAAAAATATTTTGTTAAGACATGTAAAGCAAAAAAAGTTTATAATTACAAGACCTTTCATTTGATATCAAGAAAAAGGGGCTGGCCCCTAAAATTAGGGGACAAAAGGGCTTTAAAGTCTTTCATCTGTAGCCCTTTACTGAGGGATATTTTGTGAACTGTTAAAGAAGCAAATATGTTTATCTTACAGTTATGTATCCAAGCAACGTAATGATTTTGTCATATGTTACGTAATTAGGGGTTTTTTAGGGGCCAAAAGTCCAGAATTTTGATCACCAATATCTCAGAAAGGAAAAATATTTTGAAAAGCAGTATAGAAGAAAAGATACTCAGAATGATGTACTAAATAATATGCAATTTTCAAAATTTCGTTAAACAGCCCCTATAAGGAGTTAAGGGATCAGCCCCTAAAACGTTCTTTCCCATATATCTCAAGAACGGTAACGAATTTCTAAACAGTTGTTGAACAAAATGCGTTGAGATTTAAATGAACTTTTATTTGATATCAAGAAAAAGGGGCTGGCCCCTAAAATTAGGGGACCAAAGGGCTCTAAAGTCCTTTATCTGTAGCCCTTTACTGAGGGATATTTTGTGAACGGTTATAGAAGCAAGTATGTTTATTTTACAGTTATGTATCCAGGCAATGTAATGATTTTATCATATGTTACGTAATTAGGTTTTTTAGGGGCCAAACGTCCAGAATTTTGATCACCAATATCTCAGAAAGGAAAAATATTTTGAAATGCAGTATAGAAAAAAAGATACTCAGAGTGATGTACTAAATAATATGCAATTTTCAAAATTTTTGTTAAACAGTCTCTATAAGGAGTTAAGGGATCAGCTCCTAAAACGTTCTTTCTCATATATCTCAAGAACGGTAACCAATTTTTCAACAGCTGTTGAACAAAATCTGTTGAGAATTAAATGACCTTTTACTTGATATCAAGAAAAAGGGGCTGGCCCCTCAAATTAGGGAACTAAAGGGTTCTAAATTCTTTCATCTGTAGCTCTTTACTGAGGGAAATTTAATGAAAGGCTATAGAAGTAAATATGTTTATCTTACAGTTATGTATCCAAGTAATGTAATGATTTATTCATGTGTTATGTAATAAGGATTTTTTAGGGGTCAAGAGTCCATAAACTATGACAACCTATATCTGAAAAAGGAAAATATTTTGAAATGCAGTATAGAAGAAAAGATGCTCAAAATGATGTACTTTACAAAATGCAACCTTCAAATTTTGGTTCAGCGGCTCCAATAAGGAGATAAGGGACTGACCCCTAAAGCTTTTCTTTTTCTCAGATATCTCAAGAACGGTGACGTATTTCTAAACACTTGTTGAACAAAGCTCTTATCCCTGAAACAAAATAGTATCTAGCCCTTAGAATGTAGACCCTGTTTTTCTATTCTAAATCATGTTAAGCTGTTAAATAGCAAAATCAAGATCGAACATATATTTCAAATTCTAAAATCAGACGGAAGACCTCCTCGTTGCTCGCAACGAGATCGTGTCTAGTCTTATTGACTGTTTGCTTTTCTTAAGTATATCACCACAATCTTAGTATCTCTAAAGCAAACACAAGAAAACAGCTTCCATAAGGATTAGAGTCTAATAGAAATTCGGCAATGAACCAGTGTAAAAGGCAAAAATGCATCAGTGAAGAGGCAAACGAATATCACTATTCTAACTTGTTACTCTTGGGATGTATCGCCTGTTAAGTTCCCTACAATATAAGCTGACTGCTGATTTTGATAACCATGAAGTGATTATTTTGAACCCTTATCTGTCTTGTGAGAGATTTTATTCTTATAATTATCTAGATTCTCAGTAATTTACTGGACATCGTCAAGGAGCGCGCGGACGCGGCCGAGCGTGAATTAGAGCGTGTTGCAGCCTCTTTCTCAGTCGCAAGCGACGGAAGTGGACGAAGTGCAAGGGTCATCAGTACCTGCAGTGACGTCAGTGTTAGAAGTGACGAAGTGTTTGATGGGGCATCCCCGGTGTATCTCCTGGTTTATCACCTGTTTTGCCTGGCAGTCCAGAATCTCCGCTGAAGAGACAGGTCATCCAAAAGGACTGGGATGTAAGGATTTTTTTTATATTAACTGAAACATAAGCACATCGAGCCGTAGCAGGTACATATACTTCGTGTACTCCCCCACTCTACATTGATCATATATCAGTCTGCGGACCAAGTTAACTAATATTTTATGCTTTATCATCAGATTATAAACGAACAAGAATTATTTTCCTGATTCTTAACATTTTATCCAGTAACTTACAATATAGACCTCTGAAAGTCTGCAATGAAATTGTAGATTCAGGTGTTTACTTATGATTTATATAACCCAACCAACTGTTTGTAATCGGATATTGATAGTTATTAGTATCTGTGCTCATTGTTTTGGCAGCGTCTTCATCTCTGACACTGATACATGGAATACATTAACAGTCTTGTATATCATATATCTTTAATGAATAAAATAATAATCAGGTACAAGTCATGATTTATTAGTAAGTAGGATATAACAATATTTTGCTGCGTCCGTGTGGTCCGCCATTTTTATCTTTACAAATGCTTTGATTTCTCAAATTGAGCTTTCAATTTTCATTGTCATTCTTCAAATTGCTTTCAGAACCAGTTTCGTAAAAGAATTGATTGCTTGGAGCGTCTACTGACAGAGGAGAGACAAAAACTAGCAGCGACAGAAAAGAAATTAGCTCTTGTGTCTACGGAGAATATCTCTACTGCCATGTCCGACGACGCTAAACTTTTCGCTAGGGAAAAGGAACTCCTTCAAGCAGAGGTATGGAGCAATAACGGTACCGTAGCGGTCTTGTGGTGCATCCAAACTTCCTTAAATTTCTACTCGTTCCATGCGCAATTTTCAAATAGATTTTGGGAATTTGAAGCAACAAGAAGGCCAAGCTGTGTGATATCTCCCCAGTGTTTACTTCTTTGTTTATGTCTCATTTCACTCTTTGCTGATATCAAAGCATATCACATCCCAGCTTTTGGTAAAAACTTTTCGAGAATGGGTGGAAGGAGGGATTAGAATGTAAATAGCACACATGGATGAAAGTAACTTTCCAGTTTGTGGGTGGGTTTGATACCATTCTTATGCCCTGAAATATTACACTAATCCTTGATACATCACAAATGTTCTTATGGTTGCCTTGAATATTTTCAGATTTTAGAAGGAAAAAAACTTTTGAAGATTGCAACCGGTCAAATCAAGGGACTACGGGAACGAATGTTCACCCTAGAGGAAGAAAACCGATGTCTTCGAATCACCTATGCCAACGAACTTGTATGTTTCAATTAAGGAGGGATTAGAATGTAAATAGCACACATGGATGAAAGTAACTTTCCAGTGTGTGGGTGGGCTTGATACCATTCTTATACCCTGAAATATTACACTAATCCTTGATACATCACAAATGTTCTTTTACTCATGCGTTTTCTACATACTCTGTTGCCGTGCTGATACAAACATTTCAATTAATTCCGCAGAATTAGTTTTGTTCTTTTATTGCCGATAACATAATTGGACTTAGAAATCAGAGAAGTTGTGTCTGTAGCCAGCATTAGAAATATTTTGTTTATTGCAGAAAGATGCGTCTAAAACCCAATCCACAACCGATGTATCCAATTACAGAGAAAGAATTGCCAGTTTGGAAAAACAGTTAAAAGAAGTAAGCAAGTGATCGTGCCTGTTTAGTTAACACAAAGTTAACCAGTCTATAAATATCACAATCGTAATGAGCCATGCATGCGTGTCCAGATATTTGTAATATGCCTCACAAAATATGTGTATTCACCTTTTAATGGGTTTGTTATAGGAATTAGTTTTAGATTAACATAGAAAATGCACCGAATGGCCGACTGCAAAATAACCTTGAAAAATATTAAAAGAGATAACATACTCAAATTTAAGTTACACTTTATTGCTAATCAGTATTGTGTTCACTTAGCACTAAAACAGCAAGAGAGTCAATCCATGCACTTATCATCATTTGATATCGAAGGAGTATTTAATAATGCAGGTTACATTGTATAATTAATATGAAGAAGAAGCTGTAGTAAGTAAATGCTTGCATGAAATGAATGAAGCATATATCTATTGATTTAACTTAGATCATTGCTTCATGGATATTTGCCTAGGTAGAAGCACAATGGAGAGCAAAATGTACCACCATCGAAAAAGAAAAGAATGAGTCCCAGCAGCGACTTCGAGACCTAACTATAGACTCCGAGGCGCTCCGGGGGTCTCTGAAGGGGTTCAAAGAAGACGTGTGTATAAAACAAAAACAGCTCAGAGAAATTGAAGAGAAAATTACTGTAAATTCGGATATTTTAAAAAGAAAGGAGGAAATTATCAACAAACAAGAGGAGATAATCAAGCAAAGAGAGGAAGACTTGCAATCGCTTCTCGATCAAATCTCGCAAAGGGACAATGATATACGAGATTTGCGCGAGAAAGTGCACCCAATCAACGAGAAATTAAAAGATAAGGAAGAAATAATAAATTCTTTGAAGGATATAATAGATTCAAAGCAAGATGAAATAAACTATCAATCTGAGGAAATTTCTGAATTGAATGAAACAATAGAACTTAAACAGAATGAAATCGATGAACTGAAAGGAAATACAAAAACCCAAAATGTCACGAAAGCAGAATGGGAACAGGACAACAAGCAACTTAAAAATGACCTTGAATCAATGGCGACCAACCTGGGTAAACTACATACAGACAATTGTACGTTACAGGAAGAGTTAGAAAAAACTAAGCAGGCACTAAGCGAGGCGATGGTCTTGTGGAACAAAGATCGTTCACAGATTGAAATAGCCTACAATGTAGCTAAAGAGAAGTTACGAATGGATGAGGAGACAGCAGCAAAGAAAGAGAGTCAAATCGTAGGTCTTTTGCGAAAGGAGACCCATAAGTTGTTGGAAAGTAAGGAAAAAATTTCAACTGAATTCCGAGTCACAAAAATTGAACATGAAGCAAACATGCGAACATTAAAATGCGTGAAACTCAAGTTACAAGATGAACTTACACAAAAAATCCGCCAGTTAACAGCTGAAATGACATCAAATGATAAAATGAAAGAAGAGCTTGACAGATTAAGAGCACAAGTGAGTATGCTGAAGTAAAATTTTAGCCAAAACAATTTAAGGTGGCCTTAGTGTCATTCAAGTGTGGTAAAGTTTTTGTAAAATTTTGTTTGATTCTTCACATGAAAACGTCATTGTACGTCATTGTATATCTGTTATAGGAAGATGTAGCTTCTCAAATCCAATACCATGAAAAGGTGCTCCGTGCCGAATATTTGGCTATGAAAGTCAGATACGAAACGAGATTAGAAAATCTGCAGAAAGAACACATGAAGCTTCTTGGCGTTTTAGATAAACTGCAACGAGAAAAGGTCCTCAATCAAGAGATGATAAAAGGCGTACAGAAAGGAATGGGGACTATGAAAGAAACTTACACCAAGGATTTGGAGCACTGGAAAGAGGAAAGAAATGTGCTAGAAAAGCACATCAAAGAGGTATTTTTCCCGGAGTTATTTGGTTAATTGCATTTTAAATTACTCAGTTTTACCCCATTTTTCATTAACAATAGAACAATAAATAGACAAAGCTTTCTGCGATTTAATTTGTAACCAGTTCTTAAATAGAAGTAATTTATCAAAACCATAACGTAATACAATATTTAAAGATTGAGTCCAGTCGAAAATTAGCGGCAGAGCTTGAGCGGAAAGTGGAAGAATTAAAACAGCAACTGGCAGACCAAGAGTACGAACGCACCGAAATTATAAACCGGATGACCACAGAACGATCTAAATGGGAACTCGAGAGGTCGGGAATGCAGAGTCACATGAATCAGGTACATATACACTGTTATAAGGAAGCAGAAGCTTTTTAAAAAATATAATGTGTTTAAGGTGGAATGGGGCACCTCCATGTTGTGACGTATTGTTTATCTAAATAAACAATACTATGTACTAAGTAGTTTCTTTCCCAGTATTGTAACCTAACAGCATAGCGCAGTTGCTAAGGGGTTAACTACAAAACTGTAGGTCATGAGTTCGAATCCCGCTTAAGGTTTACATTATTTGCCTTTCCAAATATTTTCAAAAGCTATTTTTGGTTAAATATTGTAAAATTTGTAAACCGGTTAAGGTATTGTAATTATAGTGTAATTTGATCCACATTAATATCAACAGATGTCCCATACAACCTTAAAATATGATGGGAATTTTGAAGAGTTATAACTTTTAGAAAGTCGATCTTTGGTGACGTAGTATTTTGATTTTTATTTTAAAATAGGTAAGCTTTTAAAAATGTTAAAATTGTAATTAATATTTGATATAATATTTGTCAATCTTTTTTTACCTAGGAAATTAATTGAATAGATATTTTTAATTAATTTTTTTTCTTTTACAGTTGTGTTTTCAAAATGTTATTCAGAACAAAAAGAAAAAAAATACAAAACGAAGAGAATACGAAAAAAAAAACCTCATAAAACAAAAAAAAAAACAACTAAAATTTCATATATCACGTATGGAATATTTATTGAAATAAATTTATGTTTTAGCTGGAGGAAAAATTGGAAACGGTTGCGTACTCTCAATACAGAACAAAAGACATGCAGAGCCGCATGGAGGTGGCCTGGGAATCAGAGAGAGCTGAACAGAAACGGCTTCTGAATGAGGCACACGAACTGGCCATGGATCTGCAGAGGCAACTGAAATGCCGCGATGACGAGCACTCAAGGGAGCGAAGGGCCTTACTAGAGCAGCTGAAAAAACTCCGAAAGGAACTGGACGAGGAACAGATGTTGAGGGAAAAGAGACTTAAACAGGTTGGCTTTAAATTGAACACGTTTGTGGCTAATGTTATGGATTGTACATCGAGACATACATGTTAAAATGTGGTTAGAACCTATATAATTGAGAATAGGGGTAGAGCGAATTAGTTTTCAAACCTTCATAGATATAAATAGATATTTTAATACATGTTTATGGTTGAATTCTATTATAAAATATGTTAGCAAGCAATTTTTTTGGAAATGAGGTTTGTGCCATGTTGTAAAATGTATTATGCCGGTTGGCAGTAAATACCAAATTTACCAGTTGTCATGCATTTTCTGTCGCCCGAAAACTTCAAAATTTACAACATGACTTTAGGATAAGGGGCATATGCAAGATCTAACTATATATGATTGTATTAATAACTGATTGACCAGTAGATATGACGCATGATCTTTGATATTGAAGATTGAGACCAGTAAAAGAGAAACGGAGGATTTAAAAACGAAATTAAAAGAGATGTGCCAACGTTCCGAAAAGGACCATGAAGTATCCATGAAAGAAAGAGTTGACTTAGTGCGCCGTCTTGTGGGTTTTCGCAGAAGTCATAAACATGATCAGAGACGAATTGAAGACGTTTTATCAGAGGTAAAGTAATTACTTATGAATAGTGAAAGTACTACTTGTAGGTAGTTTTGATCACTAAATACATAACTTACTTGAGGCAGCTGCATAGCAAAACTATACAAACTTATATACTGTTATTCAATGTAATTTTATGATACTCCCTATAAAATATATTTAACATTATAATAACCCCCCATTCTTTGACAGTAAACGAGACTTCGAGAGCTTGCGTCAATAGTCATTGATTCCGAGGATCCGGACGTGGACACCGACATCGTGTCCCGATTAGAGCAGCTCTCAAAACCGGAATCCAAAAGACAGAAAGGTATTGTAATTATAGTGTAATTTGATCCACATCAATATCAACAGATGTCCCATACAACCTTAAAATATGATGGGAATTTTGAAGAGTTATAACTTTTAGAAAGTCGATCTTTGGTGACGTAGTATTTTGATTTTTATTTTAAAATAGGTAAGCTTTTAAAAATGTTAAAATTGTAATTAATATTTGATATAATATTTGTCAATCTTTTTTTACCTAGGAAATTAATTGAATAGATATTTTTAATTAATTTTTTTTCTTTTACAGTTGTGTTTTCAAAATGTTATTCAGAACAAAAAGAAAAAAAATACAAAACGAAGAGAATACGAAAAAAAAACCTCATAAAACAAAAAAACAAAAAAACAACTAAAATTTCATATATCACGTATGGAATATTTATTGAAATAGTCATTGATTCCGAGGATCCGGACGTGGACACCGACATCGTGTCCCGATTAGAGCAGCTCTCAAAACCGGAATCCAAAAGACTGTCAATCCATGCCAGCACAGATATACAACAAAAAATAAACGAGGTACTTTAATCAACTAATAATCAGTATAATACTCAACCATCATTAAGATGATCTAGCTCTATATACATGTATCATTCATAAATTAGTTGAAATTTTGTTTTATATTGACAAATGATAAGAAACGGTGTCTCTTTTCGCAGGTTGTTTTGCAGTATATGAAAGAGGTAATGTTATATTTTTAATCTTTGCCTATCCAGAATGATATTTAACTTAAAAATGCTCTTCTTGAATTTCCAAAAACATGAACAATTTATAGCGTTGAATAAATTGACTAGGTCAATAAAGATAACAATCTGATTTATATGAAGTACACCTTTTTTCCAGTCTCTGAAGGAAATCCACTTTGCGGCGGATAATTTATCAAGACCCAGTTCCCGAGGATCATCCGAGGATGAGAGGCGAAGACTTAGAAGGTTAACCTCAAATACATTCATACAATTCAAATAATCAAATATATTGTAATACCTCTCAAACTAAGATATTGCAGATTTGAACCTCAAATATTATGAATTTCTGTGTGCATTAAAACTGTGAATGTTAGAAGAAAGTTAATGAGTGACAACTACGCCTAATTCTGGAAAGAAAATGACGGCTTCATGATTAAACATATACGGTATATTACCTGCCATGTCAATATTTGCATTTATATATAGAATGTAGGATAAATGAAAAGACGAGAGCGAAAGCAGTTTAGTGTTGAACGTCGGACGAGTTATCATTTACCATTCCTTTTCTTAAAATTTTTTTATACAGATTATAGGAACATATATTGCTGATTATACAATATAAATATTTTAATACCCTTGTAGAAGTATTTCAAGTTCGGAACTGGATTTCTTGTTGAAAGACGAAGCAGTTGTTGAACAACAGATAGAACACTTGAAAGATTCAAGAAGGAACACACCAACGAAACACCTCGATATGGTCAGCAATAAACTGAGCAGGAACATTTACCACACCGGACCAAGGGACATTGCTGATATCAGATCGGAGGACTCAGATACCGAAATGATGCTTGACCCGGAACCTGGGACTGTGAATGATCGACATAACAGAATCATGATAGATGTCCACCATGAGGAGGGAGTGACCTCTAGGTTCCCTGTCCCCCCTCCGTCTCTGCTATTGCCGTCGCAACGTGTCATTTCTGTTCAGTCTCAAAGTTCCAAAACTGTTTCAACATCCTTAACAAGTACGGTTTCTTCACGACAAATTCCGAACAGTATATCCTTGGATGTGTTAAACAACGGTTCTGAACGGCAGGCATTCTCTGCTAGTGCTTCACCGACTCATGGGCAGAATTGTTTTGAATTTTCCAATCCAAAATGCAAATCGATTGTAACATACCGTCAAACAGCTCCAAAGTCTCAAAAGAAGCTGCTCGAAGAATGTTTTTTGAAAGTTTAGAAGACAGTAATCAACATCCATCTAATGTCAAATCAATTAGTGAGAATAATATAGCAATTAAAAACGAAACTACGCTAATTTCAAATGACCTGGCTAAGGATGCAGTTGGCGAATCAACAGAAATTAGCAGAAAACATGGGTGTTCTTCGAGCGATAGCGAATCAAAACTCCATGGAAAAGATGATTCGCATCTAAAAGCCGGACAACCAAAAAAGAAACGAAGGCTGTTTAAAAAATCTTCAAGCATGGATACATCAGCCGTAAGCCACACATTAGCAGATGCAGGGGTTTCAGCTATATCGCCTGGGGCTCCCTCGTCTCTCTCACCTTTTGAATTGTTTGCTGCTGTCAAACGCAGGTTGAAACCGTCATTGAAACGTTCATCTTCTCTGTCAGAAGGTCGCAAAGGTGGAACCATCAGTGAGGACGATGGCTCAAAATATTCCGGCCACGTGGACGCTTATGCTAGTTCGTCGTATTCTTCGAGAAATCAGAGTCTGGGAGAATCGCCTATTTCAACTCCCATGGTGGATGAGCCACTAACTCCAGAATCAGGCCGACTCATACCTCCACCAACACCGCCAATATCAATGATGAACCGCAAAATGTTACCAAAGGTATAGTTAATGATACTGATGACCAAAAGTATAGTTAGTTATAGTGATGACCAAAGGTATAACCAAAGGTATAGTTAGTTATATTGATGACCAAAGGTATAACCAAAGGTATAGTTAGTGATATTGATGACCAAAAGTATAGTTAGTTATAGTGATGACCAAAGGTATATCCTAAGGTATAGTTAGTTATATTAATGACCAAAGGCGTAACCAAAGGTATAGTTAGTTATATTGATGACCAAAGGTATAACCAAAGGTATAGTTAGTGATATTGATGACCAAAAGTATAGTTAGTTATAGTGATGACCAAAGGTATATCCTAAGGTATAGTTAGTTATATTAATGACCAAAGGCTTAACCAAAGGTATAGTTAGTTATATTGATGACCAAAGGTACATGTATAACCAAAGGTATAGTTAAAGTTACACTGTAGTCAAAAGCATAATTAATCTTATTAATGAAATACTATAGTGTAACAATCAATTCTTTATGCATCCCCTTAAAAAAATATTTTTAAAAAAGATTTCATCCAAAGTGATATTGGTTGTTAGGTAAAACTATTAATACTTACGCTAGGTAAATGTCTTAAGCTATTAAATCCTGAGAGGAAGTATACGTTACGTCTACATAATGCAATATAAATGAACTTCAAAATATAGACTTAGAATAACTGACTTTATTTTCAATTCCATTTGAACAATATTTAACCACGTTTAGCTTCAGGAGGTTCACGAAGATGATCACAAACGCAAAAGCAGAGCGAAGAAAAACGACACCAAATCCAAATTCCGTTCCAAATCAAAGGAAAGAGCTAAAAGTGGACCTGCTTCCCTAACACAGAACGTTGTCTTCCAAGAGGACATTGCCAGCCCCTCTTCTCATTCCGCTTTTAGCGAAACGTCTGTATGATCTTATCTATTGTGTATTATTTGTTTACTTCATTTTGATTGGTCAAATTCAGTTTTGTTAGCTCACCTGAGCTGAAAGCTCAAGTGAGCTATTCTGATCACATTTTGTCCGTCGTCCGTCTGTCCGTCTGTCTGTCTGTCTGTCCGTCTGTCTGTCCGTCTGTAAACTTTTTACATTTTGAACTTCTTCTCTAAAACCGCTTATCCAATTTCAACCAAATTTGGCACAAAGCATCCTTATGTGAGGGCGAATATAATTTGCAAAAATAAAAGTCCGATCTGTATTCAAAGCGGAGAAAACCTTGAAACTGTAGAAAAAAGGGGGGGTGCATTTTTAAAAATCTTCTTCTCAAGAATTACTGATTCCAATTCAACGTAGTTTAGCATAAATTATCCTTATGGGAAGGCAAATATAAATTGCAAAAATTAAGTGCTAATTCTGTTTCAAATCTGAGTTATTACGAAAATAATAATAAAGGAAATGCGTGTTTCAATCAGTTTAATAGCTTTAGGTTCGGCATCCGGTAATCCGGCATCCGGTAAAATGGGTAGGCAAGAATTGGTCTGGGCAAAACAAAGATTGGCAGTTATTAATCTGCCAATCTCATTAAAATTTCAGGATATTTGATGGACTAGTATATTTGTATTCGCTGTAAATATTGCTGCAAAATAATGCGTATTTGTAATTAACAATTGTCGATCTGCCTTGGCTTTTATTTTGCCACGGCCCGGGTTTGCATACCCATTTTACCTAGACTCGTATTCCATACTTCTAAAACGAGGTTCTTTGTTTAAAACAGCCATGACATTATACGAAAAAGGGTCGATCTGACTATGATGAATTTGCTTGTTGTGCAACAGTTCGCGTATGAAGGGAAATTTTTGAAACATGCAAAATATATTGTTGCCGATTTTGTGAAGTAAATTGAGGCTAAATATTTCAATGCGTTGACAGTTTTCACACATGACGTTGGTGTTAGCTTGTTCCGACTTTCGTTTCGTTTTCATTATTTCTGCTTGTAACCTGGGAACTATCGTCTGTATTATTTCGTGATTTTTACGTATCAAATCAAACAGAGACTATGGTAAATCAAACAGTTAACTGTTTACCTGCGCAAATTAAGCAAAATCTGATGTATCAAAAAATAATGAAATACAATTCATTCTATCGGTAATTCGATCGGCATTATCTTTTGCGTAATGGTAGATTAATGCAATAGGTTTTGTTGCGATGCTCGGCATTTTCTCGAGTTTATTCAGTTTAAATAAAGTTTGACATTGCTGACGGAAATATGTAAGTATATACATGTATATATATATATGATTCATTTCGAAAAAATAAATTGTGTTCTTTATTTGTTATAGTGAATGTTTCTTGTGTTTAATTGTTTTCAATTTCTATTTACTAACCATATTTGAGTGTTCAGCTTCAAATTATAAGCGAGATACAGAGATTTGCTCACAATTCTATGTTTGTACACAGATCTTAAAAACTAAAGATTAAAAAAGTAAAAAATTTGTCAATATTTATTAAGAAAATTTTCAAAGTCTGTTCGTTCAGAAACCAACTTTAACATCTTATTGTATTGTAAACTTAACATTTTTTCGTCATTATTACTCCTACTGTACATGTGATCCTGCACTGTGTTTATGTACATTTGTATAAACTGATTTTAAACCTCAAATACCAGTGAACTGGTCTTGAGTGAATAAAAGAATATAAAATCTTAGGCCATTCTTTTTTTCCATTTTAAATGCTGAATAGGAAATACCAAGTTAAAAATCATAAGCTGAATGAAATAAACTCATGTGAACAAATTATGAATCAAACCTAGGCGAACTGTGAGCTCTGTATCTTGCTTATAATTCTACAATTGACGCTGAAATTTTGGTTGAACATTAGAAAATCTCTATGAATTAGAGTATGTTAAATACTTGTACAAACAAAATAAAAGAATGATACTAGTATTCTGTATATATCTACTCTCTGGGGCCCTCTCTTTATACAATAAATAATGTGAAATCTACATCAATTTTGATAGTTTTCCAGACACGAGTAAATAAAAACGACATCTTTAAAACAGTTTCCATATTTCTGACACATTTCTGTTGCGGGGATAAAGTAATTATCGCTATTCCTAAGAATATCACAGCGGAAAATTATCCTGGTTTGTACGCGAAGTAAATAACAGTCATTTAATCAAATAAAATTTTTGAATGTTTTTAATTTGAGAAATTGAGCACATTGAGGTACAATTTTCTTCTTCACATCTATACATGTAGGGTTTTTAAAATAAAAAACAATAACTATTATTTTTTTTAATACAATAACTAGTAAGTACTGAGTAGTTGATGAAAAAAATGTACCTTTATGCTCTCATATATTTTGATCGCTTTACAAAGGGGGGGGGGGCAGAACGAAAATATAGGGATTTGGATGTTAACAACTTAACAGTATACCTCTACCAAATGTTTAGTATTATATCTTGCATAGAAATTTCTTATTCTGGTAAAAAATAGTATTTCATGAAGGTACATGTACAATGTCAAAGATTACCTGTATACAAAAAAAGTGTAAAATTCAAATACTTTACAATATTTATTTTTTGTTTTTCTACCGAGGGACCATATGGCACAATATCTTTTGAACGCCCATTGTTGCTCAGGTGAGCGATGTGGCCCCATGGGCCTCTTGTTAGGTGTTATTCCTTTAATTTTATTGGTTGGTCTTGACTTCTTACTCTTGTTTGTTCCTCGTTTTACTTATAGATGAGTGTGCATATTACAAGTTAATGATATGTATATATATGCATCATTGCTATAAACGTATGTATTTATTGTTTTAGAACATGAGGTTACATGTATGTGCTAACTTATGCACAGACTTGTGATGGAAATTTTAAAGTTTACTTTCCTTTTGATTGTAGCTGGTATCAAAATGAAATTATACTTTGAACTTCTATCTCTTCCCTCTTGCTAGGCATTTTCGACCCGAACTTTCGGGCTATGGGCATTTGAATGACATCGTCTTTCGTACATGAAAAATGTAAAATAATTGCATTTTTATTTATTTTTTTTGCGATTAAAGTTAATTTATTTTTCCGTTTTGTGTATAGTATGATAGTATGATAGAAAGATTGTTTGAGATCGTAAACAAAAATAGAGATGTTTTTTGTTTTAAATTTTCTAAGCATAATCTATCGATTTAAATAGAAAAATCATTTCATGTTTTGATTTCTTTTCATATATATATATATATATATATATATATATATATATATATTAAGTCTTATATTGGTCTCGGTATCATATAACAAGTAAAATAAGTTCTAATATTAGTGCATTCATTTGACCGAGTTGTATAATTCTTGTTTAATTGTGTGATCTAGTATTGATTTACTTTCAACTTACACTATTTTGTAATTATATTCATAGTGTATGGTTTTTGTTATTGGTTGAAACACATTATTTGTTTTAATAATTTCAAAACGTACGCGTATTTATTATTAAACTCTAATTGTAACTTGATCAGAGTTTTCATTGATGATGCTTTCCCTTGAATTTACACGCATTTTACCATTACATAATTATGTATCTAGACGTAACCAGAGTCTCTGTAGTTTATTAATTTATACTATATCGAGTAAATCTTTAATGCCAGAAGTTCTGAATGTGCTCAATTTCTAACTGATCACTTTTTTGACAGGATTTTTTTTAACTACAAAGGATGGAAGTGCAGTTTATATATATATTTGTACATGTATAACAAATATTATGAATTGTGTGTAATGAAAGTGGTAAACGAAAATAAATAAATCATGCTCCTGTTAGTGATATGTTCTTTCTATCGCATTGGATTTTTTCAGGGGTGGGTTCCGTCAACAAGCACCTGTGCGTTTGACATGCCTTATTCAGTCACGTCTGCTGATTTTCAATCGCATCTCAGTGTTTTACATATAAATCTACATATATTGTACTGAAAAAAATATGTCAAGGACGTTGCACAAAGGGGACTTTACAGAAAACGAATAATCACTAATGGTTGTTCAATTTATGAAAATTCCAGCATTAGAAAGAGTTTATATACAGTCTTCAAAGTAAAATCTCAAGATCATTAATCCCACACCAAGTAAATGTAAATGTTTGTAAACATCTCCCGATCAGTACCATGAGGTTCGGTGTTAATCGAAGCGAAAGACTAATTAAACGACTGGCGAGAAAAAAGGTCACCAACTCTTACATGTATTTGTTAAGGTGGTATGGGACATGTCCATGTTGTGAGGTATTGTTTATCGAAATAAAACAATAAAATTAAGTGAACTTATAAAAAATTAAGTTCCTTTCCCAATAATGTCATCTACATGTAACAGCGTAGCGAAGTGGGTTGAAGGATTTACTACGAATCTGGAAGTCATGAGTTCGAATCCCACTCGGAGCTTTACAATATTACCTCTCCAAGTTTTTTAAAAGCAATTTTTTGTTTAAATTTTGTAAAATTTGAAAATTCTAAACCGGTGAAATTATTTCAATTATGTGCCTTAATCCACATTAATATCGACAGATGTCCCATACCAACTTAAATACGATTCACTGTGTGTGTGTGTGTGTGTGTGTGTGTGTGTGTGTGTGTGTGTGTGTGTGTGTGTGTGTAATGGTGCGATTCTCTCTGCGTTTCTAAAATTATTTTTGCTTTAGTTATCATTAGATCAAGATTATTTAAAAGAAAAATATGAGCCGTAATTTTCAAACTTTGTTTCGTTTCAAAAACCTGCCTCTATGGTAACTCTGCATGTTTCATGAATCTTTATTATAAATAGTTGATCTGCTACAGTTCAATTGTAAAGCATCTGCAGATGAAGACAGAAATGAGCCATAGAACGAAAAATAAATGTCTCTGATGTATAATCTCAAAAGGTACAAAAATAAGGAGAAAAACCCACCAAAAGAAATTTAAAAAAAAAACTAAGAAGCAAAGAAACAAACGAATGTCAAACTAACAAACAACAACAAAAAAACTATTATTTTTATCAACTTAAACTCTTTAAAAAACATTATTTCCCTCAAAATAATTGCACACTACAAGTGTACATATTATATCTTAGACAATTTTACTAAATACTATTGAATACTAGTGACCTAGTAATCAAGAAATATTGGTCCTTCAGAAAATAAAACAAAAATAAGTATTTTAAATAAGTATTGTTTCATTAAGACGAAGTCGTACTTACATCAACATTAATATATGGGTGTCTTATAATATTTATAATACTATGGAGATACAATTATTTAATTTAAAAAAAATGACGAAAAATAAATGAAATATTTTATTTACAACCCTTTAACCTTTATATCAGATATGAACACATGGTAAGCATCATGTATTGTACATGGTGTTTACGACAATAAAACAATTGTACATTTAGAATACCGCAATAACATCATGAGCATTAGCCCAGTGTACAACACTATTTACAAACAGCAAACAAAAGATGTCCGCCTGTAACAACGATTGTATACATCGTCAAAAGGTAAAGTATAACAATTTCATAATTAAATTGACATGTCGGATGAAAAACATATGGTAATCCTGAGAAGGAGAAATGCCATGTTTTATAACAATAGAGACCACTATGTAGAACATTATCATATATTCCGTGTTTTCCTCCTTTTCCCCCTTTTACCAATGGCCCTGTGGTTTATGTTTACATTAGATCTACTTTGATGGGAACCATTATCTCTTCTCACTATTTTTACAGGCTCCATACTTTTGAATTTAACCATCTTTTTTAGATAGTTATGAGTTTCACTACGGTTCAGTTTTGCATCAAGTTTATATTTCTTCATTGAAATATCTTTAGTTTCTTGTTTCTTTTGTTGGTATGGTACTTTTGATGTCTTTAAAATTGATCCCTTTGACCTGGCTTTTTCTTCCTGGCGCTTTTTAACCATTGCAAACCATTCCTCGAAATTCTTGGATACTTTTATTAGCTGGTCTATTTCAGAATTCGGGTTAAGTTTGGATGCCTTCTTCCTCTCATAGTACCTTTTCAATGTATTGGTTTTTGATAAGTTTTTTCTTAAAGCTGTTTTTGGTCTATAGTTGAAAGCCGTATCTTTCCATAAATACCGGTCATCATTTAACATCTCCGCTAGTTTTCTGTTTGGTTCTTCGAAAAACTCGGTTAAGATCTCCCATGTTTCATTTAACATAGATCCCTGAACGGTTTTCAGTTTTGTCTCGTATGCCTTTGGTAGATTAACAATAGTATCCACCAGTCGAGTGCTGATATCACCTGTCATAGAAAACACAAGAAACTTGTATTATGACTTCCAATTTTTGCTATGGAAAATTATATAGACAGAAACCGGGAAACTCTTTTAGTAATATTTGTCAATTGTAAATATTCATCGGAACTATTTAACGGCAGCATTTGAATATCTTCGCGTATAATTCGGAACCTTTGTGATGTTACTAGCTATAGTGTCTTACATCGCAAAAAAATATTGGGTTTTTTTTATATGAAATAATTATCTACTGACTATTCAGACAATGGAAAGTTAACCAGTTTAACCCACTAACACCCCTCTTTCAACAGAAACTGGAAATGGGAACTTGTGTTACTGTCCTTGGGTAGGCAATTTAACTTTGCGGAAAGTTCCTGTAACAAAATATAGATAAAGGTACCTGTCGCAATAGGTACTGATTTTATAAAAATGTCTTCCACTCTTTATATGTTAAGGAATCCTGCATCGAGAATGAATAAATAGCACTCTGTGTATAAAGTCAATAGATATTCTGAACCGTGATATCTTCGAGGAAAATGCAATGAATGTAAGTGTAAATAGAGTATAATGTTATTGAAGAGGTCTATCTATTTTGAGTGTTCTCATATTCAGAATTAAACAGGAAAATTTACAACAAAAAAACAACCTGCAGAATAGATACGTGTAATTAAAACTTTCTTTTCTTATCATTATTTAATCAACCGCAAACTTACGAAGACCTATGCGTTACCACTGGGCCACGCATATACCATTTTTTATAGGATGTCTTTTTGATATATGTTGCTATGTACAAGATTGTACTTAAAAAGTCACTAATTTTCTGTACGAAGACCACGTTAAACCAAAATTAGTTCAATGTAAACATGTACTTCAATTTTTGTAGAACGTAAGTTTAATCGGATTTTTTTGGTTTACAGTGGTTCAAATAGTCAAATACCTGTTTCCAACCTTTAAATACATACCACAAGTACCTATTTTCCTGTATATTCTTAACAATTCCTTAAGATTTTGATAATGTCGTGTAAGATAATTTAAACATTGGTATTCTGTTATTTGCGTTTTTTTAATATACTTTAACGAAATATTTTCAAAATATTGAAAATGTCTGATGTTTGCAAAAGCGTTTAATTGTAGGCGAAATCGTGTACTAAGTGCGCAATACCTCTTTAGATATCTAATAGACATGACAACATGGGGTACATACAGGTACAGTTTAATTTTTTCTTAAAAAGGAAAATTGGGTTTCAAAAGAGAAACACTACAGATTTAAAACTGGTGAGAGAAACATAAAAAAGTGATTAGACTTCTAAATAGGCTACTAGACTAATGATGAATATACAGATAAATTCTTAATACTAGTAATAAAAACACAAGGACTGAATCTGAGAGTACTTTTAAGCAAAAAAGAAGATATTTAATTAACTTATAATATTTTTGTTATGCTAGTAAACATATGACTAATATTTTAGTTTAACCTGCAGTTAGTTGTTTATTTGTTAATCAATCTAATAGTTTAAAAAGAACAAGCTTGGGGTTAAAACTACATACCGACTTCGAGAAACTCAAATAATTTGAATAGGCTGTACTTCTTATCTTTCCTATAATCTTCATTTCTAAAGATGAATATTTGATCCCGTGGGAAAACAGACATCCATTCTTTTAGATGAATATAGTACAAACTTGCTGACAATGGAAGCTAAAGGAAATAAATACAGAACATAAGCGTATTAGTAAAAGTAAAAACATAGGTAATCACAGATTACAAAGCTCACCGAGACGAGGCATCACCTTTATGAGGCATCACCTTAAGACCACCTTTATCATGAAATATGAAAATCATACTTTATGATCTTGGATATTCATGGATACTGATTTGACACAATATCGATAATCATCTGTTAAAAAATTGTATGATAATCATCTGTTCATTTCATAAGATATTATAAGATACAAAGTGTATCAATACAATAATATAAAAAACAATATTGTTTCATACCATACTAACAATATATATCATATAATACAATAAAATACCGTAATAAATAATGAGATTTTATATTGTAACACATCATTTGACATTGTATTGTGTTTTACATTGATGTATTTGATCACATAATACAATATCATTATATATGATATAATATAGTATTATATGATGTAATATCATATCACATAATACATCACAAAATTGTACATCATAATATCATATTGTTTAATATAGTATGACATTGTATTGAATGATACTGTATCAAATTTGATACATAATATGATATTGAATCATATGATACATTATAATTTGATACAAAATTGAATCATATCATATGATACAATATCAAGTGATATAGTAATATATTATATAATACAATATCATTATAAATATTGTATCATATAATACAATATTATATATTTCAATATCATATTATACAATACCCTGTGATATAATAATAGATTATATAAACTTATATCATATTATACAATATCATATGATACTATATAATATAATATACAATATCGTATTATATGATACAATATTATATTTTGCAATATCATATTTAACAGTATCATGTGATTTAATAATATGTTAATGATACAATATCATATTATACAACATTGTATCATAATATACAATACTATACATAACAATATCATGAAACAATATCATATCATAAAATATAAAAAAAATTGATACAATATCATATCGTATACAATATAACATATGATATAATATTGTTTCATATTAATCAATTGAGTATCATATCATACAATACTATATCATAGGAATCATGTTATATCATTTAACAACAAACACATCTATCAAGCAGGTTTGAGTGAGGTAGGAGATTTTTTTTAGCATCCTTGATAATGGAGATCAGGCTCTGCATCTGAAGATACCTCTGCAATTCATTTATATTATAGTAAATCAACTATGCAAGCTATTATCTATAAAACATGTGATATGTTATAAAAAACTAAACCTCATCCAGCATCCAAAACCTATGGCTCAGATTCAGCATTCAAGCCAGTCTGGTGCATCAGTATCATAAGACGCATCATCAATGCAAGCTTAGTGAAGTTAGAACCAGTAATAACTAAGATACTATCCTCAGAGGGCACCTGTTTCAAAAACTTTAACTAGCTCTAAAAACTTTAACCTCCTTCAGCATCCAAAACCTATAGCTCAGATGCAGCATTCAAGCCAGTCTGGTGCATCAGGATCATAAGACCCACAATCCATGCAAGTTTGGTGACGTTAGGACCAGTAATAACTAAGATATATTCATCAGAGGGCACCTGCTCCAAAAACTTTAACCAGTTCTAATAACCTTAACCTCCTCCAGCATCCGAAACCTATGGCTCAGATTTTGCATTAAAGCCTGTCTGGTGCATCAGTATCATAAGACCCACCATCCATGCAAGTCTGGTGAAGCTAGAACCAGTAGTAACTTAGATATTGCTACCAAGGGGCACCTGCAACAAAAACTTTAACTTGCTCCAAAAACCTTAACCTCCTGACCAGCACCTGAAATTCAGGATTCAGATTCAGCATCCAAGTCTTTCAAGTCCATACGTAGGTCCAGATGCATCATCCATGCAAGTTTGGTGAAGATAGGAAAAGTAATAGCTTAGATACAGGACCTGCAAGAAATACTTTAACCAAGTGCGGACGCCGACGCCATAGTTTAATGTAAATGTGTGCTATGCTGATATATATACCTTAAAAACATCAATTAACCATATCCAACAGAGAGACAGCTAATGAAATTTAAACAATAGCCCAATAAACAAATAAACAAAAGCCATTACCGGTAAAGTTGTTGTCAAATTATGTCCATATAAACAACCCCTGTAACTGCTCCTTTCCACGCATTCATTTAAGCGTTGAATCCCCGCGATGACGTCATGGTGAAATTCCTCTGGGGTCCTCCCGTACCCTCCATGATAATAATGACTGTAGAGTCTGCAATGTCAATTCACTTACCTTTAGTCGAGCTCTTTTATTTATTTATTTTCTTACACTATTTACGCATTATCTTAATCAACTTTATTTGAGCCTAAAAAAATCATACTTTGAACTATGATAATTGTCTGTAGGTTGTGTTTGATTCAGAGTGGACCTGTTGCTCGAAAGTCCGGATTGCATATATGCATGTACACGTAGGGAACAAAGGACCGGTATATTTCATGTCTGTATTCTAATAACAGCCTCCCTTCTTGACCCCCAATGGTGAATGTTTGTTCACTTTTTAAATTGCTCGTCAGGAATATTTGGTATGAGTCCTGACCTTCCACCCACACTAGGCCCGTTGCTACGAGCCATATATGGGTCGATAGATAAATCTTTGAAAACTTAAACGTGAATATGGACAAAACTAAGAGAAATCTAATAAAAAAAAGTACCTTTCCGCGGGTTCTCGGAGGAGAAGAATGAGTTTGATGTTAGGAAGCACGTGCTTCACGAGGTGTGGGGTCATGACCTTTGGGACGTTAGCATAGGGATCGTTCTGGTGAATGTCTCGCCAATGTTTGTGATCCCAGAAATCCATGGGATCGCCGTGCCCTGTAGGAGTTATACCAATGTTGCGAAGTTATGGAACCAGAAATCCAGATATATGGAAATGTTGGACAATCACGAGTTACAAACAACAAGTATTTATAATGAATACAGTACTGTGGTTTCATTAATATTCAAGGGTATCAATTTTCGTGGATAAAGTGAATATCACAGTTTCAAGGATTCGTAAATTCGTGGCCAATTACCCTTTCAATACAAAATGTTAATAGAAATTGCATTTCAATGAATATTTAATTTCATGGATCAACTCAACAACGAAATCCACGAAAATCGTTATTCAACGAATATTGATGAAACCAAAGTATATGTTTATCATCCTTAAATCATTTAATATTTATTCGTTTGATGAGATATCGGCGCTTCTGATTGGTTGAAAAATTTCTTTGATACCTGCATCAATAAAATTTTCGCCGGATCTACTTTTCTCAACTGCTCTGATCTAACACTATTTATAGAACGGGAATTTCCAAGATAAACACTGTCAACAAAATGTAAAGTTGTGTCTGTTTAATGTCAGCAAACAAAATGCAAACTTGTGAATATAAAAACTTGAAAGTTTAACCTTCAAAAATAAACAAAACACTTTGTTTGATTCACGAAATAGAAAATTAAGCGTCTTCTCACGATTTCGTCTGCTTGAGATCAATCAACATTTACAGCGAGGCTGGCTGTTCCTTTTAAGGATTTCAATATTATAACGAACATATAGGCATATAAACTTTCACGGTAACACTGCTGTTCCAATTTGGTAACGATAATTTTAAAATTTACACACGTAGATGATCGGCCATCAAAATAAGCGTCGTATAGAAAAGCTATGAGTAATGCATCAACTCCTTCGGTGAATTCCAAGCGGCAGATATATACCATTTAAGTACATCACTGGCTATTTAGTTACCACAAAGTATACAAAAGTCGCTTATACATACTATTCTTTGTCGACATATCAGCTATTTTCGTCCACGATCGCTTTTCCTTGGATGGTTATGTCCAGTTGCATATTCCAGCGATCTCGCATGAAAACTAGTTTTAATACACAGTGAATGATATCACAAGCTATCGCATGTACAGTCTGTATTTTCCTTTCGTTTTCAATTCAGCCGGTTCAGATTTATCTCACTATTTGTGTTTAATCCATTAAATTCAGCCTAGTAGCTCTGCATCAGCTGAAGGCGAATCCATTTTGAATATTGTTGCTGTTGTTGTTTTGTATTCATACGCGCCGCTTCTTTTACATTATTTACATTTTTGATCAATGACACTTCACATTTTTTTTTATTTGAAAATGTTTTATTAAATGATAAGAAATGAAGATAATAATTTCTCTATTGATCGACGTATCAAAGAAAAAATTGACCGGAAAACTTTTTCATCAATGCGCTTCTTAAATCAATATCATTCATAGATGAACGCAATAGGATCTATACGACCATCGCAACACCAGAGAAGCTGAGATTGACTTATTCTTGAGGGTTTTTTTTTCAGAAATGAAAATTTTGTGGATATAAATGATTTTTTAAAAGGATATTTAGTCCATAAATGGTATACATTATTTACAATATTTGTTTTAGATTTACATACGTAACAGGAATTTTTCAACCAGAGAATTCATAATTTTCTTATTTTTAACAGTTACTCTGAAATTAAATCATAACATCTAGCTTCAAGTCTTTATGTCTGTCTTTTCGTGTGTCTGTTTTTCTCTGTCTGTCCGTCTCCTTTTCTCCCTCTAGTAGAGAGTCTGTACAGACAAAAGATTAAAAGAATCATCTCTCTCTCTCTCTCTCTCTCTCTCCCTCTCTCTCTCTCTCTCTCTCTCTCTCTCTCTCTCTCTCTCCAGAGGAAAAAAAGTACCTGTTATAAGATCTGAATACTGTGACCCATCTTCTATAGACATTTTAGTCTCCCCAATTTTTTGAGCGTCAAACGCTCGTGTGAACTGTTTTACAGTCACTTTAGTATATCCGTCGGTATCTGAACAACAAAATTATCAAAGTTATCATTTATCACCAGTATATTATGTTACAACATAAGACAGAGTCAAATTTATATTGCAATTCTGCACATATATTGTGTAGAATAAGGGACATGTAATTATGGCAATGTACGTACATTCTCCGTATCTCCTCCAGGACCAAAACCATGTTTCTTTCCCCAGAACCCCCGCATTGGGCAAGATCTGGGGGTGCTGAATTAATCTAAAGAAGAGGTCTGTTGTCCCTGTCTTGCAAACGCCAAAAATGTGAAAATAAGGCAGGCACCGAAGAGTTTTGTTTTGAACAGAGGAAGAACTGCTTTGACTTTTTCCGGATGGTTCATACCAGCAAGGGTTTTTGAAATTCTTGAGGAACGTCCTTTTCTCCTAAGACAATTGAAAAAACAACCCAGACTCGTTAGCAGAATGGATTTCCATTGTGTGGTACATGTAGCAAATGGTTGTTATTGCTTTAACTGTGACCAAAAAATGGCGATCACATTTTATGGTTTAAACAACAGACAAACGTGGATATATAACGAATTCATATACGGGATATTTCATCCAATCACACTTTCAAGCCAGACAGTGTTCTTGGCTACATATATGTGAGGCATATGCTTGTAATTGTTGTCTACGATTATCGTAACTTTCGGGTATGATGGTAAAATTGAGAAAAGAAATGCACTTTAATGTTATTCTAAGCACTATTGTTTCACCTGCGTTTCAAACTAAACTTGCTGCATAAAATAAATGATTACTTTATTAAATTTTCTAGACCACATAGTGGTAAAGCTGCGGGTGCTGACTCTATAATGTCATTTGCAAACTCTACGACAACGACCAGATAGTACCGACACTACCGCAATGAAAAACGAAATTACCAAGAATCAAACAAGTCATATAACGTCATACATACCAAGCAAAGAATGTCCTCTACGCGCGTACTGGAAACGTTGCTTGGACAAGAATATTTCTCTGGCTTTACGGTGTATTCTTTCACGAACCCTTCTGTATTGTGTACAAAGAGTGCCTCCAGCGAAGGTTGGATGTATTTTTGTCGTAGATCGATTTGAAGGGAAATGAGTATCACCAATACACCGAATAAACACAGGCCAAAGAAGGAGCGGGTGATGTGTTTCATCCTGAAAATAGATTAATAATTTGAAATGAAAAATGGGGTTAAATCTAGGCGGTGTTAAATCATGTTATGAAGACAGAACATGATTTGATCCAATACGATGTAAATGGCATAATATATGTATAACGAAATTCATTTACTTATTTTAAATTCCAATTTTGTTATATAAACATGTGTCTAATTAGATATTCGTGGCTTAGAAATGAAGATTGACATCTGAAAAATGTTGATGTCGTAATCACTAATTTATCAGTTTTCACAATCAGTTAATGAATAGCAGACTTCAAGGAAACATACCTTAACTAGATACATGTACATGTATAACACTTACTTGTAAACGCTGTGCAACATTGTTAAAACTTCGCGACATTGATTTTACTTGTTCAATATCTGACTGGTGGTACTTATTTAATGCATTTAGTATCAAATGATCCAGGCTGGCTGGAATATTGAGACACAATTGAGGTATAATTGCTATTATTATCTGATAATCATGCCTCCGGTATTATTCTCATGATCCATAACTAAACAATTGTTGTACATTGCTCATTGATTTTGTCATGAATTTATGTTAAATTATTACTTTACTGAATTGCTTACATATTATCATATTCAATTCATGTCATACATCAAGGACGAAACGTTTTTCGTGGTTCCTATTCTTGATTTCGTTTTATATAAACAGTCACACAGCATTTGTAAAAATGCAGAAAATAATTCTAAAAAAGTAAAAAACTTCTTTCAAGAACTTACACACGTACATATCCCTGTGTTGAAGCCAGCATCACGCAAACGAGTTCACATCCATCAAAATATCACATGATACGAAAACTTATAATCATTCCAATTGTCTTTATATCATGTATATTAAGAACTACCTTCATTTCTTCGGTAATATATATATATATATATATATATATATATATATATATATAATTTTCAGCGCGGTAACATCGCTAGACTTTCGGAATTCAGAGAGATGAGATGAACGTAACTTTATATAGCACTATCTGCCCAGTTATAATATTTATTAGAGTAATTAATTACAGTGTAGTATACATGATTATAATGATGACACAATATTTACATCGTATATGTGATACCATATGATGGTTCCTGTGGATTTTTAAAGGTAATAAGAGATTTAATGCATAAAAAACCCACCGCAATCATGATACATGTAAATTTACATGTAATTATAAACATGCAATGCATATATTTAAACAATAAAATGCTTTCTTTGGTGATTCATTCAGGATATGAGGGTAACGACATTGCATAAAAAATACATAACCCGCGTTGTAATTTTTTTCTCCAATGATCGCTACCTTCATAACCTGCATGAATCATCAATGAAAGCATTTTATCATTTATATTAACATCTTTCTTTTAATTAATTAATAAATTGATTAGTGAAAATCGCTTAATTACTGTTAATGTTCATAAGTACGTTAGCTAAAAGAAACAGCCAAATAGTCTCCTGTGAGATTTTGAGTCTGGCATTATCATGATTATTTCGTGCAGTTTGTAATTTTTTTAGGCTTTGACTTATCGATAAACAGGGCGTGTCAATTTCAGTCCTGTCAATTCCTTGCCAGTTTCAGTCGCTGTAGATTTCGACCAATCGATAAATAGTTAAATCAATATTTACAAGACGTATTCAGTGTACTATATTTACATCTACCAAATGTTATACAATTTTCAATATTTCTTACGGAAACTTACAGTTAATTCATAGCTCTATAGAAACAGCCAGACTGAAATCTACACGGCCCGTTTATCAGATTTTTGAATTAGATCATGTTGAACTGTTGGGGGATAAAAAGGGCATAGAACCAACTCTGATTTAAGAAAAAATCGATATCTTTAAAGGGTATTCAGCAAAGAAAATATCTTTTTTTTCAATTTTGAAATACATTTGACAAGCTATGTGTCCCTTGAGAATTAAATAGGAACTCGAATTCGAGAGAATCCCAACTCGCACTGGTTACATGTATATAATCTATGTTTACTGTATTTACATAGGGGCATCTCAGTTGTTTCTCCTAGCTTTGAGCAAGGATTATTGTTGTGGGAACTTACTACAGGTCTAATACATGCCAATTTTATTTCCACAGTTCTTTAAAATTGAACCATGCTAGAAGCGAATAAAAATAGTGAGTGGGCTTGAAATAAATTTTACCTTATAAATTAAAATGCTAGGTAGATTTTGTATGTAACCTCATGACTGTGTCAAAATATTGCTTAGCTATACAATTATTCAAAGATTTAACTTATTGTATTCGGAGACAAGCTTAAGATGAGTGAAATACATAAATATACGATTAAACTGTGGACTAATGCTTTAGAAGTTGAATAGTTTTTACACCAAACCATCCCCATTATCTTGAGTCATTTGTTCTTATCGATCACGTGATGTGTGCTTAACTTTGCTGAATTTAAATGGAATTCAAGCATACAGAAGCATTTGGAAAATTAACAATTTGCAAACTTCAATAGGGATAATTAAGGGGTTTTTAAAACTTTCTTTAACAAAATCTCTGAAAAAGAATAATAGGCTCACTTTTTTTAAGAGAGAGAGAGAGAGAGAGAGAGAGAGAGAGAGAGAGAGAGAAGTGATGAATTTAATGTCCCGTTAAAAGAACGATAGCTGTTGATTAATTTTCGTTTGTTCACGGACTGTTTGTCCTATGGCTATTTATTTTAACAAATTTGACAAAATAACCCGACAGAGTAAAAGCGATATTAACAGGTTGGGCACCAACCCCCGTTTGGTGTTTGGAGTCCCATTTGGTGGTTAAATGCCTGAACGGTATAATTATTTAACCTACCAAATGGGACTCATTTTTTGTTCAACTCGGATTACGTTTTTCTGGAGGATAGGCGCATCACGTTTATTACCGGGGCAAGTACTCTGACATAATTGCTTCTTGATTAAACATTCGTTTAAAAAATTTTATGTGTCGATTTTTCCGCACACGTGTTTTAAAAAAGGCCGTGATGAAATGCTCCCCGGAAGTCGCATATAAACAAAGTGTTCATGTCTTCTTAAAGATCGATTTTAATCAAAGTACGACATGGCCTCATTCCTTGAACTCTGTACTTTCGATTTCTATCATCCGGGCAAGTGAAAAACAATTGCAGCCAATCAAAACAATGATCTTTAGCCGTTTAGGTGCGTGTCATAAGCTAATTAAGGTTTGGAGCCCCGTTCGCGCTATATTAAATTTCTCAGTAAAACTGACTTAAAATCTTAATTAACGAAATTTGTTTTGTTAAAACATAAATAATGACTTATTACCTTGTACTTTTGGTATTATTTTCATAATCATACTTTACTTTTGTCCATGAATTTTACTGAGGAAATGTACGATTGGGCCTCCATACCTAAATTGAGCTTTCGACGTACATCACTTAAGAACACCGATTTCATTTACTGCAATTGTTTTCCACTTGCCCGTATGAAAAAAATTGAAAGTACAGAGTTCAAGGAATGAGGCCATGTCATACTTTGATTAAAATCGATCTTTTTGAAGACATAAACACTTTGTTTAAATGCGACTTCCGGGGAGCATTTCATCACGGCCTTTTTAAAAACACGTGTGCGGAAAAATCGACACATAAATTTTTTTAAACGAATGTTTAATCATGAAGCAAACATGTCAGAGTACTTGCCCCGGTAATAAACGTGATGCGCCTTTCCTCCAGAAAAACGTAATCCGAGTTGAACAAAAAATGAGTCCCATTTGGTAGGTAAAATAGGTATACCGTTCAGGCATTTAACCACCAAATGGGACTCCAAACACCAAACGGGGGTTGGTGCCCAACCTGATTAAGAGGACATCGTATTACAATGTATAGAGTCCGTGGTGCATGAAGTGGGACGGGAACGTTATTATTGTAGCATCAAACTTTCATAAAACAGAACTTTATATACATGTATCTTCAGATCGTCTCTATACTCTATCCCAAGTTTCTGCTTCCACCATTTCTGCTTCATAGCTCGATAATCATCAACACCTTGGTGTCCAAACTATGTTCATCTGCTACAATGAGCTCAGATGTTCCATTTTGAAACACCCTCCTAACGCACCAGGTTTCAATGCACAACCAAGAATAGAAAGTCTAAGGACGTGAAAAAAATACCCGGATGATAACGTTGGAAAATTGTGCAGGGTATCCCGAGTACCTCCGAGTGGAGAAAAGATGTAAACATTTCTCATTATAAACTAATAAATCTCCGTAAGAAATTTGTTTTTGATCATGTTAATTTCTTTGGGTCAAAAAAGATCATGTGTCAAAGAGGAAATCTTGGATTTTCCTCCTTGGATCGATTTCGAATTTCATTCGTTGACAGGTAATATGTATCTCATTTAAATTGGTCAAAGAGTAACTGAAGCAAAAACTTTGGATATAGTATTATAGTTACTGTAAACGATAATTATGTTAGGGAAATAGCGGTTCAGTCACAGCAGGTCATGTTAAAATGGCAATACTAGATTCCTGGTTAAACACGCGGGATTAATATCCGCGTATAAATCGCGAGCTCTCTCAGCGGACACTGCCAAAGTAAATAACAATTGTGGGGATGAAAATGTAGCGGCCCGTGTCGTATAATTTAAGGTCCGACCCGTTAATCGGTCCGGCCGGACCTTTAATGTTAACATATAAGGTCCGCCTTTCCCTTATAAGATAAGGTCCTACCTGTGTTTCAAACAAATAATTATACACAGCTATGTATACATAATTGTAAGAAATACTACAATATTTATGCGTAGTTGTTGAAAAAAAATGTTCAGAAGCTTCTTTTACCGCCTGTTTTCGTTTTGTAAGTGAGTGTTTGACCAGAGATAGAAAGACCTGAGAAGTTGCCCTTATACCCCATAGAACGAATCAACCAAAGTTAGGCTGATTTATGGAAGTTTTTAAAAGTACTTGGAATTCTGACATTGGGCCGCGGAGTCCGTACAATACGTGTTGTTATTGAAGCTTTTTTTTAACTATCACGAAATAGTCCACGTTGAAAAGTTAAAAGGTGACATTATTCAATGACCATTTAACAAACTGATTTAAACATTATGTATGACACTAAGGTATTTGAACAAATATTGTCCCTTAATGAGCACTGCCACAAAATGCATTCAAAGAAACTTCGATGTTTATAAAGTTTAAGAAATGCGTACTAGTATATTGTGTTTCGGCTTTCCCCGTGACCGTGGTTTTATGAACACCATTAAATTCCTGAAGACAATACAGACAAATTAAAATACTCAGCTGATATAAATTAAAACATAGAAACAAAGAAACTAGGTGTGCCAAAAGGAGGGTTTCACAAGCGGTGTGAGGTCGACCAGTATCTGATCATACGAAGCTGAGATTCATAAAACACTCCAGGTACCTTGAGCTGACACGAGTACAGGTACTATAAAGCGACCTGTTTAACGAGGCCGAGTACAGAACGAGTACGCACGCTTTCGCGCAGCGTTTCATTTGTATTTTGACGTCATCATTTTGCTTTGTTGACGCCATGGCGTGATAGTTTCAACTGCAGATATTCAACGAAATTTGTTGAAAATAGCTCATTTGATGCGTAAAATTGATATTATATTGTGGAATAAACATAAATGTCTCGAATTATAAGCTATATTTGGGCTCGGGTCGAAAACGTGAAGAAAGTTCAGCAAGCCTAGCCCTCTGTCACGTTTTCTTAACCCGCCTAAATATAGCTTAATTCATATATTTCAAGACAGTAACCATGTATTTTATATTAATGACCCTTAATATGTGATGTTTTATATTTATTTATTACTTAAATATGTCTGAATGTTTTAATCATACTATAAAGATCACCATTTCCGCCTTTGTCAAATACAAAATAGCCATTACCTGACAAATCTGGGAAATTGGGCATACAAAAAACAACTTTGATAAGACCCCTGGAACAAACCAGGTGGTAAAAGTGTTTTTTTATTTGACCATTTGATGCCTTTTAGCAATAACTTTAATATGTAGAACAGAAAAAGAAATCCCTAGGGCAGAAGTTTTTAAAAAATTGCAAAATTGATACATTTCAAGCAAAATCCCATAGGGTCCCATGTTAAAAATTAACAAACTTTGAGATTGCCCCTTAAACAAACGGTGTGGTAAATGTCTTATTTTTTTATCTTAAAAAAATAATTATATCAGTAGAAATTCATGTAAAAAAATTCATTCAAAAATCTAGGGCAGAACAAATTAGACCCGGCTTCGTTAAATCGAAGAGACACCGTGCTGTGCCATGTATTTATTTTCAATTATGTATTCAACTCATTGCACTCGAGTGTTTTCCATACCTGGCTGGGTACAACAAAGAGAAAATAGATCTCACGTCACAACACATTTCAAGACCGCTGACGAATTGTTGTCCAATTGTTTGGCCTGACTAGGAATATACTCTTATGAGACTGATAAATAAACGCAAGGTAATGGACATACATAAAGTAAAAAAGAACTTTTTAAAATCCTAACCACACAGAATTGGAATAAATCACGGTCTGATTCATTCCTCTCGAAATTTACAAATCTTATGAACTAATGACGGACCATATTAGTTATTAAATAAAGAATAACAATATGAATGAATAAAACTGTGATCCACATTCTTCAGTTCTTTTGTTTAGCACCAAATTCTTAGAACCTTGACCGTGAGCAAATATTTTGAAAAGGCAAATTCACAAACCGGCATTTAAAAGGATAATGTCTATAGTGACCAAGCGGAACATTTACATAGACGAGGAGTAGAGCCACTGACCTGACTGGCTGGTAGACTTGCACAACATATGTTTAATTTCCATTTTTCGCTCAATAATTTGCACCTCGAAAGTACACTTCATCTGTTTACGTTTCTGCTCGTCGGAAGTTTAAATTTCGTTAGAACTGTACAAGAAGAGATGTCGTAATGCCGACTGGTCGGCCTATTATCCAGAACTACCCGTCAAGCTCCAGTGAACATTACGTATAAAAACATTCAGGGCAAAAGTAAGCTGCCCATTCAAGGTTTTATGTTTGAACAAGTTAGGATTTATATGTGATAGTAATTTACAGTGAAAATCAACCAGTAGTACTCATTCAACAGCATTTCATTGGTACAAAAATATTTACATGTAAACCGACCCACTGTAATAACGATCGAAAAAGTCATGGAATGCAAACTCGTAAAGGGCACTATAGCTTTTATCAATCGTAGAAGTTGTTAGAATTTTTTTGAAATAAGAATACAAGTATACATGCATACGTACATGTATGTTTACAAGTGTTTAAACAGTTATTATAATATAAAATTAAAGTACTGAAAGTTTTGGAAAAGTTAGCAAGCTTGTTTTTAAGTTTTTGGGGAATACATGCATTAATATTTCATTAGATTTCCAATACAAGTGTCACCAATTAATTTTAACATTACGTTTTTATCGTGAAGATGTGGCGAGCCCGGAAGGATGCATCTCGGCTAACAAAGAGATGGTATTGACTTTTAAGAAAAGTAAACATTCAAACTATTACGCACGGTTATCTAACTAAAATAATAAAATCGAAACTCATGTTCTCTTACAATTAGCAGCTGGTACATTTTAAATCTATAATTTTGTAAAGTTAAGAGATGTAAATTTTTGATATAACACATTAATCTTTATTTATGTCTACTAATTGCTAGGATGTCCATATTAAAAATAAGTGATTGCACTCAAATTGAGTTTAAAAAGTGGCCTAGTATTTTTGTTGAGGAAATGTGAAGCAGATAGTGCTCATATATGTGATCTAATTTTTAAGTGGATTATCTAATTTGCTAAAATTGGTTTACATGCAGGGAACACGGGGCCCTGACTCTTGAGATTTTTTAAACATTTCAGAATAAACAAGTACAACTTACATAATGTACTTAATAGAATAGCAAGGAATGATCTCAAAACTTTCTGAGAAATTGCCCCTCTTCACATGTTCACGGGTCCATCACCACGCTCCAGCCCCGAGCAGCTGCCATAAGCTACCATAGGATTTGTCAGCAGTGTAACAAATAATGTCAATGGTGTAACAAATAATGTCAATGGTGTAACAATAATGTCAGTGTTGTAACGCTTCTCATTTTCCAGATTTAAGAAAACACTATTGCAATCAAATAGCCAAGCTTTCTTTATGATGAAAGTTTCTAACTTGTAAAATTGACAAATCACAATTTCTCAAAATGTTCAAAATATAAATGAAATGGAAGAAAAAGTAAAATGGTTAAATAATGCCATGTGGTGTAACAATTTTGTCAGTAGTGTAACAAAAATTTTTGGTTACACCACTGACCGTTATACCACTGATGTATCAGTAGAACTCATGAGAACAGAAACTACACATAGCCACATAGCCTATGTTATAATGTGATAAACATTCATCATTCATGTGAAGCACCTTTTTATTCTTTCATTATAGAAAACCTTAAATAGCACGTTATCCCACTGACATACTTTGTATTGTATTTCTCTGAGCATACTAATATTTTCTGTCATACTTTCTCCCACAATGATGTCATCACTAATACGTTTATCTTTTCAGCAGCAGCAGTGAATGATGTCACTATGATCTGTAAAATTTTAACTTTTGTAAAATATCATTTATTTGATGTATTTTAAGATAGTTTTAGATAACATGCCATGTTACACCAATATCATGACGATTTTTTTGGGGACGAACATATATCTCACCGAATTCATTGTTCTTAAAAAAGAACTTGTTCAGTAGCATAGCAAATATATCAACATTTGAATATTAACGGTGATTTTTGGACCAAAACATCAATATCATTGATGATATTGTAGGTTAAAGACGTTGGCAAATTTTATTGACAACATAAATTCACTGGTATCTCATAGCGAATAATATTTTTTTTTATACTTCAAGCAGTAAAATTATCAATTTATCTTTTCAACAATAAAGTTTAAGGTTTCTAAAATCCAATGGTACTGTGGATACCCCCCCCCCCCAAATACCCCCTTTAGATTACCCTTAAAGCAATAGGCTGAATAATTGTACAATGACCCATATATTTTATGGTATCAATGATCTGCATTGTGAAAGTTAATAACATGCTTGGTCTGTCGAGCTCTATTTACATTATATACTTAGAAATATTGAAGTTTCAAAACGTTTAACATACAAGGGACAACTAATATAAGTCTGAAATACGCATAGAATTATTTGCTTTTTTGAGAATAATAATCCTATAAGACTCGAAATGCTAGTATTAAGAAACGCTCTCATATCTAAACTAATAATTATACTGATATCCAACTGGTGAAAAATTATAGTTGATACCTTGTAACCGTACGCGTATTGACCAACTTGTAACTTTATGTAAAAAAAAAAATTCAAAAACACATTTATTTGTATCTTTATTTATTGAAATAAAGATTCATTTGTATAAAAAAAATATTCGATGAAAATGTACACGATATGATGGCGCAAGACACCTTTTAACTCTAACACATTTACGTAAAGAATCTTAGCACAAACTCAAGCGCAACCTAAGATACAAGTACTGCATAGAAACAGACTTTGATCAGTTAAGAGTGGAGAGGAAGAGTCTATATTATATTGAATAATGTCTAAGCTATACAGCGTCCACGGAAGATGTACACATCATCAAAGGCCATATCTCCGTTGTCTGTTCCTCCAATGATGGCCTCCAAGAAAATCTATAGATTGATAAATGAATAGAAAAATTAATAAAAATCTCAGCTTTATTAAAAAACAACAACAAAAAACTTTCTTTCAAATAAACAAATACTGTCTATTATATCAATACTGGTGTTGAATTCAATGCAAATTGGTAAATTTAACAAAAGTATTAATACAATTGCAATTGTGATTCAACACGAAACATTCTCTGTAAAAATTATTGATAGTCTATTGCACACTTTATAGTGAATCGAACATTGGCATAGACAACCCACCTGGAACTTTGTGTTCATGGTGATATCTTTAGAGTACGTGTGCCAGCTTCCTCCCTGGTTGCCCTCCAAAGAATCAAGAACTGTGTCTCTATCTCCAACTCTTGTGTTCACTCTGAACTTGTGAATGTCTTGTCCGTACAGGAAGTAGTAAAATCGGAGACAGTATTCACCGGCGTTCAGAACAGGGGAGATAACTCGTGCATCTTCGTTGTGTTCACCCTGTGCCCCAGCATAAACGTAGTAGCCTAGAAAATTAAATGTACGAAGGTTATTACTATCAATCTCGTTTGTTTACCGAGGCATTTGCGGATCTAGACTTCAAATTCGTTTAATTCACGACGTGCAATTTTCAAAAAAGGCCTTAGACCTTCTCCCTTTAACAAAATCCCTCCTCAGACATTCATTATCCCGTCCCCGGAAACTTAATAAGATCCTTGCATGCGTCTTCGTTTATTTAGGGGACAATTACCTGTTCCACTGCTGTAATCGGCCATTGGTCCGGTGACGTTGCTACGAGGAGATGGTCCCTTCATTCTCTGGAAGTCGAAATCGTCATCTGTCAACTGGGTCCACTCGCACAGATCGAATTCAAAGTTACAGTATGAGACGGTGCCTGCAGAAAGGTAAAAACCATGTTATTCTTTCTCAAAAACTTTTCAAGCTTCAAAAATATCTTTTGAACATTAAATCTTATAAATTTACATATGTAACGTACCGTCCAAAAGGTCGATCTTGTTTCCGTTATCTGTAATAGAAACAGAATACACACTATTGAAGCTTTGCTTTATGTGGCGGTTTTTATAGAGATGCTATATTATATACACAGTCAGTAATTTATTATGAAGACATGTACAAAATTTTGCATGTGATGCGAATCAAAAGATGGTGCAACACCCGCATTATTTGATCTACAAAAATTACATTGAAGGATAGGAAGAAATTGATGTCAATATATAATCCTACATATGATTTTATAATGGAAAAAGTTTCTGTAGTGATAAATATTAATCTTTAAGTCTTTTCTTGTGATAGGTGAATCTAATTATTACCAATTCCACATTTGTATTCTCTTTGGATGTTAAGAATGTCGTATTTGCTGAGAGAAACTTTGTATGGAATGCTGACAGACTCGTATTTGGGGGTGAGAGTGGGTTTGGATGGGTCAATGGCCCAGGCGTATGGGAAGAAGAAAGTAATGGACTCAAAGTCGAATGGGTAGTTGAAGAATGTTGTGTCGTTAGTAATGTCGAAGAATCCACGGTACTCTGCAAGACAAAGCCACATCGCAAATGATTCACTGTTTTTATATACACTCATTCGTTCAAAAAAGAATCTGCCGACAAAATAACGTATTTCAGTCGTTAAACAATGCAAAATCCGAAAGAAACTTTCCCTCTGGTTTAACACAATCAGTTGGGGAGTAAGTTAATAAGACTTAGTCATTACCTGGGGCAATGTTTTCGTAGTGGACCATGACCTGGCTATCTCTGTCGGGGCGACGGAACTCGTTGAAGAAGCCGAGCAAGTACATGATGAGCTGCATAATGTCGGCCTTGGCGGCATCACGGTACAGATGGACGTACTGGACACCCCCAAGACGGCCGGGCAAGCTGTCTCCAGATCCACTGTTAACAACAGGGGGTGATTATTCAAAATTAAACAGGCAAATGTTGAATTGGAAAAGCAAGCATTCTGAATCATCCAAAAAATCATCGAAATATAGTTTACCCTTTTCCTTTTTTTTATTATCTTCATATGTCTTTAAAACGTTTAGGTCTATACAATAAATGTATGACTGTTTCATGTTAAAAGCACCTTTGATCTTACAAGAAAAAAACCCTCAGTATTTGTTGATATATTGTCAAATTAAAGACTGTGATACTCACTAGACAACTGATGTGAAAACAACGTAGTCCTTCTCCTGTGTTCTAGGAACAAACTGGACACACGGCATACCATTGGCGTGTGTGGAAAAAGAGATTTCCTGCATAGCTGCCAGGACCTTTTCTTTCATTGATCCATCTAACAAAATAATCCTCTTATGAATATAACTACAAACACAATTCTATTGCAGCTAAATACTTTATAGCTATGTACTATTATATAACGTTTCTTGGATATAAAAAATGAATAAATAATTAAATAAAGGAATAGTTACCTAAACTAACGTCAAAGGCAACAGGGACTTTTCCATTTGCCCATAGCCTGCTGCTGTCTGTGATAATATTTCTGAGTTGCTATGAAAAAGAAAAAACAAAAACTACATATAATTAAATAAATTGTATTTAAAGATGATAGAAAACATAGAGTACAAAAAATTGTGCTGAAATGGTTATTCGCTGCGGTCATTTTGAAGTTTTCTATAACACTTTTGTTATTTTTCCCGACTTCACATGTAAAACTTTGAAGGATTTGAAAAGTTAAAGATCAAAAGTACTGATCGAGTGCTTCTTTGATATTACTGCCGATGATAAGGTATAGATAAACCATTTAAGGACGTTTTTTCTAGGTCGACATTAGTATTAAAATGATAAGACGTAGTGACGAAACGTCTAGGTCACTAAGAACACGCTGTCTCAACGTGACCTAGATTCATTTGTTCAAGACGCTAGGTGATCGCAATATTAGAACATTAAATGGCAAGCCAGGTCGTCTGATTCCTTGGTTTCTAACCAATTGCCTTTCGTATTGGCATTCGTTGCAAAGATATGCCGAGCAAGCTATTTGTATCCAATTTATTTTACCCATACGGTGTTTAAAGTGTTCTTGTGAATTCTATATTAAGAAACATTGGATTCATCAAAATTTTACAAACGTAAGCTTCAGTTATTTTAATAAGAGTTGTAAGAAATGCATTAAAATTACATACAGCTTGGATTGAAATTTTGTTTAAAATGAGAATAGTATATGCAACATAAACGTATTTGTAAACAAGAAAGTTTCTAAATTATTTTCATTCATCAGCTCCGCATTTGCATTTAACAAGATAGCTGCAAAAAGTATTACAGTAGTGCGGAAATTCAATCAAAGTTACAAGAGAACAGTACCTAATGGCATCCTTAGTGAATGCATAATGCGACATACGAGCAGAATATAAATGATAAGAATTAAAAAACAAACGTACCCCGGGGACAGCAGACACACCCAGGACAACAGCGAAGCAGAGGACGATGTTGGTAGTGGACAACATGATGACGATGTGGCACTCTGTCTTGAGAACTTTACCCTTTTATAACTCTTCTAGGCACATGCGCATTCACAAGATACAATTAATTTAGCGTCTCGGTATCTAGAGAGACGATATTTATATTGGAATGGAAATCATTTTATCATTGGGCTTATTCTGTCTTATCTCACGCGATTGGATGACTCGAATCAAGGGTAACCGAGGTTACGGTGAACAAATTAACTCGGACACACATCTCTCTAGAATAGAAGACCATGTTGTTTGCAACGGGGTCACCGTTTTATTGTCATAAAGTGCAAAGAACTATTTCTGCAGTCTTCAAGTATTTGACCGACATCCATTTTTACTCAGAGTGATAGCACAAATTCTTAAAGTTAAATCATTTGGTGCATTTCTTATATATCTGTTACATGAACGTACCACTAAAGTGCAAGATATTGCAATAACATTATGTTGAAAGTCTGTGTTGCATTCATCCTTGTTTTGCGTACTAGTATATCATAATATGAGGACAAAGATGAAAATGGATTTTAAGTGTTAAGCTATCAATCACCATTTAAAGTTAGAGATTTGGTAACTTTTACATTTGATATAAAAACCCGCTTACGTTGTGTTTTTGTTTTGATTGTCCAAAGATGGGACAACCCACATATCGTAGAAAATAAGTGAATTCTATGAGATTCCATCACAGGACGCCCAAATATTTGGTTATTTGGGAGCGTAAAAGGGGGGATTTTTTTTTGGACCTTTATGTTGACCCTGCAAAGAGAAATAACTTTTCCAAAGTGTGAATAGGTTCGATCAGTCTGAAAAGAAACGTGTTCCTAAAGGACATTTTTCATCATTTGGCATGATTTCTTTAACTAATAATCTAGTCATTTATGTTCTACAAAACATGCCTAATTTTCATCTTTGAGATAGAACGTGTAAAAGTAAATAAATATGATACATGAACATTAACTGTATTCTCACATGTATATAACTTTTACAATATGTGAATCCTTAGATTGTGTTTGTTTATTGTCATTTATTATTTATTGTAATAAATGACCTATTTTACTCCTGAAAGGGTGTTATTGTTTATGCGGTAAAGGCAGACAGGTATGAAAGTAAATGAAATAATTTTCATCGTGTGTCTATAAGTTAATGAGTAACTGTCAGAAATCTTATCTTGAAAGCCTATGATAAGCTAGTTTGTTTTGAAAAACAAAACTATGCTCGCACTGAGTGACATTGTAAATGATACTGCGTCACTGTTTTGCGTCGTTACCAGAGTACTGTCCTAATACCGAGGTACATGTATATCAGTCACACTCTGTACTCAGAGGACGTTCACCAAAGGGAAGTGCAGTTCAATGACGTACATTCATGTTGTTGTCCTCATCTATTTGTATTTGATAAAGTCGATTTGATCAATTTGATAAGAATTTGATGACCCTTGGTCTGTGTCCATATGAGTTTATCAACTGTTTACATTGGTCCTGGATTCGTGGAGAATTCTTCTTTTCTGTAGACAACACAAACTGATTATATCGGGGTAAGATGTTTGTATTTCAAACTTTGAAAGGGTATTATTATAATCATATCTTAAATTCAACAAATATTGCCACTAAAGATTACTGTCATTATATTCCCGTAAAAATTCACTCATTGCAACTCTATAACTCTTCTTTTTATTGTATATCAGTCTAAACTTTTAGTTGAATTTTATTATTTTCTACTGCAACTCTGCGAGGTGCCCCTACATAAACGAAGAAAATTACATGCATTTGAAACAAGCTATCCAGAAGTGGTCGCCAATTTCCCCTCGTGTATATAGTTTATTTACTTTTGAGGAAGTACCTTAAATATATGTGAATTTAATAGTTATGAGTGGGAGTTTCACCCTTTTTAAATTACAGTTACTATCTTTATAATTAAACTCCCAAGTCCCTTTATGATCCTTACTAAAATAGACCCCTATTAAGATACCAGCATAAATACATCTTTGAGTTAAAAGAAGATTCCTAATATCTTAATGATAGGAGTTTTGCTCACGAAACAAGATAAATCATTTAAAATAAAGCAAAGAACCATCATGATTTTGGATATTTTACATATTTCCAATTGTTCAAAACATACTTAATTTTAACTGTCAACTATATTATTTTAGTTAAAATCACTAACGTATCATATGCACACATTAACCATATTGAGATAAACATTTTACCAATTGTATAGTGTTCTCTCTTTATTTACACTTTTTAAATTATTTTGGTGCAATTTTTTTCGAAACATTGTATTCCTCGAGATTATTGTGTTTCCGTCTATTTGTATCTTTCTAATGTCTCATTTTGTAAAATGAATAGAAATTGATAAAATTTGTTTATCAAACCTCACAGCTCTATATAAATCCTTAATCTAGTTCTTCAAACAAAGGTTGAGTCATTTCTGGTGGAGTGAAAACCGTAAGATTTTCTTTCCCGTATTTGACAAACAAGACCCCCGGGGACTAATTTCGTTTAAGAGTAATATTTGTCCTATTTTGAGATAGGTAGTGTAACTTAGATTTACCTACTTGAGAAATACCGATAACAGGAACTAGTGTGTATTGTTTACAAACAATCGCCCGTTTGATACTAAGAATTTATAACTGGTTATGGAGGACATCAAGCCCGTCAGCCATTGTTGACTGCATTAGGTTCTTTAAGTAAATACTATTGATACTATCAAGGATCAAATCATGTTAGATAAATTCTACCTTAACTTGTTCGATATCGGTATGTAAAATAATAAGAAGAAAATGTATTTAATGTGCGCTGAAACGTGAAGATACATGCTGTTCAGTTTAAGTTAAATTCAGATGTACTAAATGCAAAGTTTAGAATTACAGATAACGTTTTTGAATGACACCAGACATGGATGTTATAAAAGATGTCTCGTTGCCGTGTTCCAAATGTTAGTTTGACCCATCAATGCTTTTTGTGAACAATTTGCCCCCTCCATGCGTCAAAGGTTGGATTTACTTTTATACCTAAAATAGCTCTATAATCCACAAATACCATTTTAAGTGCATAGGACAGTTCAAGAGATAAATTTAGACAAAATGCATATTGCAATTTTGAATAGCAGAGTAACTTAAGTATTTTGGCAAAAGTTACATACATTTGGCGGAATGTCGTATTTTAGATATTTTCAAGAAATGCTGACATCAAGAGACTTGCATGTAGTTGTCAATTACATAAAGCATAAAAGTGAAATTGATAATGTATATTGAAAAATCTTATTCTAAATATGATTTATTCATTAAGATTTTTTCAAATTAAGAGCATATTAAATATATGTACATGCAATACTGTTCGAAATGGAATAATCATAACTAGATATAGACATATCGGAAATATTTCACACACATACGTTATTAAACGGCACGTTTTCATAAAATTCAGAGATACAAAGCAAAATTACATGTACCTGTACGTTAACTCTACAGCTAGTCGCTTTAAAATTTTGCAAATGCGGCAGTTACGAAAACGCACGTATAGTAATACTACAATGTTCTGTAATATACAAATAAAAACAATCAGTATTTTATATACTATATAAACTTATATACTTCATTCATTTATATTATTTACAAGTTCAAAACTTACATTATTGACTCATGACCTACTTATATCGCCGTATGAGCCCCTATGTGATAATAGTAAATGCTCTTCCACTCGGCGTTCACCCCTTACCGTAAGAATTCCGAGTTGATAACCTACATTCTGAGATTTCACTTGAATTAAAATATCGAACGAACAAACATTCTCATACATTATCACACAATAAATGTATGAAATAAATGCGAATATAAACAGGTATGTAATTTTAAAACAAATGGAAGTTCGTTCCTTGTGAAATTATTAACTATTTTTTGTTGATACTCGTCTTTCCACGCTTTATACTAACCATTACAAAAATCTTCACGAGAACTTCGTTAAAATGTCGATTGAAATAGTGACCTGTACATGCCTTCTGTATATACTACGATAGACGGCAATGCCTCTTTTCTCTAGATGTACAAGGATAGACAGCACATGCAATGATGCTCTCTATCGCTACACGAAGAATGGCTTATATTTGTTAGTGTTTGAGTAGACAGTTAAATTATGCACCGTACATATCACATTGTGATTGTTGATGCCAGCCGTTGCAATGTTCGTAAGGTTGAGAACAAAATACATGTACTCGAATGAATATTTTATTTGAATAGCTCTTTTACAACAATTTTCAGGTCGAATGGTTCTTCTGTAACAAAGAAAATGCTGTGTTTTCCCTCAAAGATTTGTTCCTCGTCCATCGGAAGCAAAATCTGAAAACGTTGCCAAAGATTACACAAATCAAAGAGATTTCCGCTTGGGTTAGTCATTTCTCAAGACACACTCTTATTCCGGTTCAGAACGACAGCATACTCTCTAGCTTAACAGGATCGACTTTGCCCATTTCATCCAAATATCAAAATGGATTAAAACTTGTCAGGATATTGCCAGCGTTTTGGATCTTGATGAACGGCATATCGGTTGATGAAGACTACATTTTCTTTGGGTACATCATACCCACCTTTAAAAAATCGATAAATAATATTTCAAATGCAAACATATTTTTTCATTAGGTATGAGAAATTAGGCTTAACATTGAACATTCCAATCACTCATTGCTATAATACGATTTATTTATATTTAGTATTGTCTAAATCACTTTACAAGAATCTAATTTAAATTAGACTTGTGAAACCGCTCTTTACGATACGCTTTTAGAGCGTACTTTGTATATTTAAAGTACGGTGTCAAAAGTCTAATTTTAAACAAGATTGCATTGGCATTGGGCCTGTATGTGTGGGAGTCCAGGCATGAAGCAAATGAACCAGTTTAAGACCATTGGTACAGACGCTGTATCAACACGCTCTAAAATAAGGTTAAAATGGAAAATTATCGATTTACATTTTTAAAAAAAAATACATTTCTTCAGAAGATGAAAAACTCCGGAGTCTGTTTCTAACCAATTTCAACTTTTACTTTCCATAGAATAGTTAAGTCATTCAACATCTTAACGACGTACGTTTTCACTAATTTAAGCATAACCATCCTCTTCAACGGCAGCAGGAGCTGGAAAAAATTGTAGATCTTATTTGTTCAGACGAATAATTTATTTGTTCGGACGAATTAGGATTTGTTTGGACGAATGAGGATTTGTTCGGTTTAATTAAGATTTTTTTTTTTTTTTTTTTTTTTTTTTTTTGGATGAAGTGTTTATTAGTAAGCCAACTGCTTCTACATACATCACGTACATACATCAGAAATTTTCAAGGACACAAAGTATGTTTAAGAAAGCAACGAAAACAATAACATCAATAATGCATATATAATGAACGTTTACTAAGAGAGAAAAAAAATACATATTGAGCACCTTTTTTATTGAGAGAGAGAGAGAGAGGGGGGGGGGGAGAAAAGAGAGAGAGAGAGTTAATCACAGGGGTCCAAATTTCCCAGTCTGTATTGAACTTATCCATTTCACTTCTTTCTTTTGCACAGAATTGGAATACTTTATATAACTGTTTTAAATCATTCATAAGGGCATTTACTGTTAATTGGTTTTTCTGGCATCTACTTCTGTATATGTATTTTTTTATCAATATGAGTACAATATTGAACGCTTTTGACTTCACATCATCTAAGACACCAAAAATAAAAGTTTTATTATCAAGGACTATTCTTATTCCTTTAGAGTTGCAAACTCTAACAAATTCTGCTAATAAATGTTGTACCCTTGGACATTCCCATAATAAGTGATATATTGTTTCCTCAGCATCTTCACAAAAGGTACATAGATTAGTATCCACTTTACCAATTTTATACATAAAACTGTTTGTAGTTAATATATAATGGTTTATTCTGTACTGCAACCATTGAAATTTAGAGTCTGAGGTAATAATAAAAGGTAAATGAAATATTGAAATCCATTGTTTTTCTGTAAAAACAAAATGTCTACTCCATTTTTCTTTTCCCACTGGTGTTACATTTGTCTGATTTAATATATCATACATTGGCTTTGAACCTTTTTTTGTTAATACAAAGGTTTTAATATTAAATGGTAGAAAAGGTTTGAAAACTTCATTTCTAATGAAGTTGTATTTCCTTAGATCTGAAAGTACAGCTTGTCTTACTCCCATATATGTTAAATAATTCATTTGAATATTAAATTTTCTTTTCAACATTTCAAAATCTAAAAAGTTTTCATTTTCATCAAACAAGTCAATTACACATCTAACTCCTTTAGCATACCATGATTTATAAAAAAAGACTGATTTCCTATCTTAAATTTATTATTGTTCCACAATGGCTGGCAACAATAATCCTGCCATGATTTTACATTTAAGTTATCTTGGATTTCTTTAAAAGCTATGGTAACTTCCTTCCAAAAATCATTTTTTAATGATTCTTGCATTTGCATAATATAATCTGAACCTGTATTTAATAGCTTTTCTAAATTAATAGAATTCTCCAGCAGTGTTTTCCATTTTGAATTATTATCCTTAATTAATCTCCTAATCCAAGTAGACTTTAATCCTTTAATATAGGAATTTATATCAACCATCCTTAACCCACCATGTTCATACTTCTGAGTACATACTTGTCTTTTAATTTTATCACATTTTGAATTCCAAATAAAATTGAATAGAATATTGTTTAATTCTTTTAATGTTTTACTCTGAGGGTTTGGTAAGGCTATAAATAAGTGGTTTAATTGTGAAATTAAAAGAGACTTAACCAGTGTTATCCTTCCAATTGGAGTCAAGTGTCGTTTGCTCCATTGTTCGATTACAGATTTTATCCTAACAAGTTTATTGTCATAATTAAGTTTTACAATTTTATCTAAATCTACATCATAATATATGCCCAAAAGTTTGAATTGAGTTGTCCATTGAAAATTCATTTCTGAACAGATTTTTTCTTCAGAATATTTTTTACTTCCTATCCACACAATCTGAGTTTTTTCTTGGTTTATTTTAAGACCAGATAATTTATAATAGTCATCTATTTCTTTCATGGTTGCCCTTAATGATTTCTCAGTTCCATCAAGGATTATTGATGTATCATCTGCATATTGTGATATTAAATATTGGGTGTTATTGATTTTGATTCCTGTAATATCTTCATTATTTTTAATTTTAATTGACAATATTTCCGCACATAATAAAAAAATGTAAGGCGATATTGGATCACCTTGTCTGCAGCCTCGTCCAAGTTTAAAAAAGTTTGATAAAATGCCTGCCTGGGACACACAGGACATAACATTACATTGAAAAGTTTTAATCCAGTTACAGATAAATGGGCCAAAATTAAAATAATTGAGTGTATTTTGTATAAATTCCCAAGCAACAGAATCAAATGCTTTCTCAAAATCAATCATAACTAATACCCCTGGAATATAATTATTTTCTGTACAGTTCATCAGATCATAAATCAATCTAATATTTTCCCCTATATATCTTCCAGAGATGAAGCCAGTTTGGTCATTACTGATAATTTTATTTAGAACAGTTTTTATCCTGCTTGCTATACAACCTGACCCAATTTTGTATATAACATTCAGCAATGAGATAGGTCTCCAGTTACCAAGGGAGAATTTACTCTTTCCCTCCTTGGGTATACAAGTTATAATTCCTTGTTTCTGAGTAGATGATAATTCTCCTACTTTATATCCATAATTTAAAGATCTAACAACAAAGGAGCCTAATTTATTCCAAAACATTTTTAAAAATTCAACTGTGAACCCATCACTGCCTGGACTTTTATTGTTTGACATACTATTTAAAACCGAAGAAGCTTCCTTATATGTTATATATCCTTCAATTGATTTTCTTTCATTGTCAGATAATTTAGGGACAGAATAATCTTTTAGAATGTCACTTAGTGAAATATCTGTACTTTCTGTTATCATCAAATTATTTGCATACAAGTTTTTATAAAAATTTTCCAGTTCATTTAAAATCTCCTCTTGTTTAACTATTTCTATCTGTTCATTATTTTCTGTTAGTATTATCTTTGGAATTATTTTACTAGTATAGTGACGATTTTCTAAATTTAGAAAATAATTAGTTGGTTTTTCTCCCTCATTTATCCATTTAGAGCGTGAACGCACCAAACTACCCATGACCTTATAGTTTCTTATATTTTCTAATTCTTTTTTCTTTTCATTTATTTTATCTATATGTTTTTCATATTCCTTTTCCAATTCTAAAAGCTCTTCTAGTAACCCCTTTTCCTTTTCTGTCCTTTGCTTTTTTAAATAGCTTGCATATGAGATAGTTTTTGATCTAATTTCCATCAACAGTGTCTCCAAAAAAAGCTGGTCGTTAATTGTAAATTGGATTTCAGAATCTGGAATATCTAGAATAGACTCTTTTTTGTACACTGGAACTGCATATTGGATTTTAATTTGATTAATAAGACAGTTAATACTTTGCACATACTCTAAATCTTTTAAAAGGGAGTAGTTAAATTTCCAAAGGCCACTACCATTTTTAAAATCATTAAACTTTAAAGATATAAAAACAGGAGAATGATCTGATCTATAGCTTATCATGATATCACTATTTCTAACTTCTTTTATAAGTGAAGCTGAAATAAGAAAAAATCTAGACGTGCTTGTTTCAGAGGTGTAGGTTTTCTCCAAGTATACCTCTTGTCATATGGATGAAATTCTCTATATATATCTACTAAACTGTAAGACATCATATGCTCTAAGACCATTTCCCTCGCTTTCGGATTATTAACATTAGTAATTATAATAATCTTGACTTGTATCTAATACCAAACTAAAATCTCCAACAATAATCATCTCATCGTTTTGTAATTTGTTAACAATATTGCTCAAATTCTGGTAAAATTCTGGAGAATCCTCATTAGGTCCATACAAACATACTAAGCTTAACTTTCTATTCTCTATTGAGATACTAAGTGCCAATAAATTCCCTGTATTCTCTACTTTGATTTGCTCATGTATTTTGAAATCAAAATTGTTATTAAAGAGAATAGCAACTCTTCTCGATTTCGAAGAAAAGGAATTAAAACAAGCCTCATAACCCCATTCGTTTCTAATATCTTGTTCCATCTCCTCAGTAAAATGTGTGTCTACTAAACATAAGATATTACATTTTTGTTGTCTATAGAATTGAAAAATATCTTTTCTTTTCTTAGCATCATTTAATCCTTGACAATTAACCGAAATGATTTTAATTTCAGCCATTATTAATTACAGGTTTATTAGTATATTTCATTAAGATCTGTAAACACAGACTGGGCAAATATATATGCAAATTATCGGCTCGTAGATCTGCCTTTCCTAGGCGTATATTTTCCAGGATAAGTCTCATTTCAGTAACATGAAAAGAAAGAGAGGGAAAGAAAGAGAGGAAAAAGAAGAGTATGATTAGTTTCTGAGGATATGAGTGCATATTATATATAGTATTTGGTATTTTTTAGCCGAAAAAGAAAAAACACGCCAAAATACCTCGACCATATCACTCAGCGACACTACACCGGACAATTGTAACGAAAAGGAAAATACAGAATATTAGATTGACGATAGTAGACAGAATATTTCCGGTTTAATTAAGACTTAATCGGACTAATAAGCTATTTGTTCGGACAAATCAGGATTTGTTCAGAAAAAAATGATATTTGTTCGGACGAATTAGGAATTTTTCGGGCGAAATAGTATTTGTTTGGGCAAATAAGTTTTTTGTTCGAATGAGTTTAAATTTGTTCGGACAAATTATAGCGTTTGTTTGGAGGAATTAGCTATTAGTTCGGACAAACTAGAATTTGATCGGACAAATTAGCTACAGTGTATTTGTTATCTGTTGATGAAAACAGTGTTTTTGACGAGTAATTAATACTTATCTTATCTGGCAATGATGTAGATGAAGATGGGTTCTATTATCAAATTTCCCAGTCTGTATTGAACTTATCCATTTCACTTCTTTCTTTTGCACAGAATTGGAATACTTTATATAACTGTTTTAAATCATTCATAAGGGCATTTACTGTTAATTGGTTTTTCTGGCATCTACTTCTGTAAATGTATTTTTTTATCAATATGAGTACAATATTGAACGCTTTTGACTTCACATCATCTAAGACACCAAAAATAAAAGTTTTATTATCAAGGACTATTCTAATTCCTTTAGAGTTGCAAACTCTAACAAATTCTGCTAATAAATGTTGTACCCTTGGACATTCCCATAATAAGTGATATATTGTTTCCTCAGCATCTTCACAAAAGGTACATAGATTAGTATCCACTTTACCAATTTTATACATAAAACTGTTTGTAGTTAATATATAATGGTTTATTCTGTACTGCAACCATTGAAATTTAGAGTCTGAGGTAATAATAAAAGGTAAATGAAATATTGAAATCCATTGTTTTTCTGTAAAAACAAAATGTCTACTCCATTTTTCTTTTCCCACTGGTGTTACATTTGTCTGATTTAATATATCATACATTGGCTTTGAACCTTTTTTTGTTAATACAAAGGTTTTAATATTAAATGGTAGAAAAGGTTTGAAAACTTCATTTCTAATGAAGTTGTATTTCCTTAGATCTGAAAGTACAGCTTGTCTTACTCCCATATATGTTAAATAATTCATTTGAATATTAAATTTTCTTTTCAACATTTCAAAATCTAAAAAGTTTTCATTTTCATCAAACAAGTCAATTACACATCTAACTCCTTTAGCATACCATGATTTATAAAAAAAAGACTGATTTCCTATCTTAAATTTATTATTGTTCCACAATGGCTGGCAACAATAATCCTGCCATGATTTTACATTTAAGTTATCTTGGATTTCTTTAAAAGCTATGGTAACTTCCTTCCAAAAATCATTTTTTAATGATTCTTGCATTTGCATAATATAATCTGAACCTGTATTTAATAGCTTTTCTAAATTAATAGAATTCTCCAGCAGTGTTTTCCATTTTGAATTATTATCCTTAATTAATCTCCTAATCCAAGTAGACTTTAATCCTTTAATATAGGAATTTATATCAACCATCCTTAACCCACCATGTTCATACTTCTGAGTACATACTTGTCTTTTAATTTTATCACATTTTGAATTCCAAATAAAATTGAATAGAATATTGTTTAATTCTTTTAATGTTTTACTCTGAGGGTTTGGTAAGGCTATAAATAACTTATATATCTTATCTGGCAATGATGTAGATGAAGATGGGTTCTATTATCAAGCCACCCCTTTCCTTTAAATGATAAATTGCTATATACACATAAATGGTTTACATGTGCGGCGAGCTGTTTTCATTTGAGCGCAGATGATAACGGCGATTTGTGTTCAATGGAGCGGCGTAGTGTCTTGACTTTATTTTTTACACATGCAAAAGTGTGTTATAATGGTTTTGGTGTGTTCTGACATTCAACAGTGCACATATTAAATACGTTTTACCTTAGATATCATTTTTCAGCTTTAAGATCAATTATAATTAGTTGTAAGTAAAAAACAACTAATATAATTTATGAGCTATATATAATTTACATGTACATATAATATGACAGCACATGATTCACGGAAATTCATTAATCGATTTTTGCAACAATGAAACAGAGACTGATAAATTGAATTAATTTTACTAGTGCCATGCCCTTTTTGGTAACTTTACTATGTAAAGAATTAGAGATTTAAAGGAATGGGGTCCAGTCTCTCTCTCTCTCTCTCTCTCTCTCTCTCTCTCTCTGCATTATACACATACAGTGTAAACTTCTCTAATATAATTGTGAGTTGCGTTATCTTGACACACAATTCATGTCATCAATGTTAAGAAAAAAAAGTACGACTTTGCCTTGCTTCTTATATAGTGCCATCAAATACTAGTAAGCGACAATATAATTTATCAAATTCAAGAATAGTTTGACAAACTGTATAATGTCGCGTTAAATCCCCCCCCCCCCCCCGCCCCGCAACAAATTCTTATTTATTGTGACTTTTCTTATTAGAAATATATATTTTCTCCATATAAAAAGGTTAAAGTTTCGCAAGATATACGTGTGTGCTCTATTGAAGCATCATAATTAATGTATCAGCCTATTTAAAATTCTTGATTAATATGTTTGAATTCGTTTTGAATGCACGGCCGGATTGAGAAGCATTCCTTCATATGTTAAAGATGATATACAAGATTCACACAATTTGACGTCTGCAGCGTTTATTTCATATCATTTATTAATAATACATCATAAATATCACCTTTCTCCTCTATAAAACCTACATGAGTTAATTAAAAGAAAATCACTTAATAAAACGAAACAGCTGGTTCTAAAGTCCACAGTGCAATTTGATAAATAGGAAGGCACCTCAATTTATCATAAAAAAGGTTTGCTATTGATCTTTTAAATTGATCTTTCCTTTACGACAATTTGTAAGTCAGCGGGGCATTCGCTTCCAAAAACATTACGATGCACACCTACAAAGTTCGGTTTAACGCCTTCCGGTAGTGATATTTTAAACCGTTGAAGAAGATGGACGCACATCATTAAAATTTCCGGTTTTGCAATAGACTCTCCAAGACATACCCTCCTCCCGGCAGAAAATGGTAGCCAACTGTCCAGTTTTGTAGGATCCATTTTACCATCTTCATCCAAGTAACGGAGCGGATCAAATTTCTCGGGATCTTTCCAATATTTAGGGTCACGATGGAGCGCAAAATGGTTGATTAGGACAACCGTGTCTTTTGGAATGTCGTACCCACCTTTTTAAAATTCAAAAAGTGTTACCTAACTTGTAATTCATTACTAGACATTATGAAAGAGAGTAATTTTCAAATATATTTATATTTGTTTTTATTTGTGATTTCAGTTTCGTTGACAACCATCTCCTATTTAATATTTTGTTTTGTATTGTTCATGCATTTGGTATTGATAATATGCATACTTATAAAATAGGTAATTAAAAACCTTTTTTACACTTGCCTATCCATCCTTTCAAAAATAAGTGAATATTTGTGCAAATATTGTTATTGCACGTGTTTTTGATAAATGAAATAACATTATAAGATACTTATAAAAACCAAGCACTGAAACCCACAACTTACCAGCGTGTGTATCGCAGATGGTAAGATGTGGCAAACCCAGGCCTGCTATTACTCCCAACCTCATTGTCTCGTAGAGGCAGGCCTCGGTGTAAGGCAGCGACTGCCTGTCGGCGATGGATGGACAACGTCTACCTATCAGAAGTCAAGGATTTAAAAAAAAGGTACTTGTATTTTCCTATTTCCTCTTGAAGTAATACTTATTATTTTTATTGCCGCTATGTAAGCATGCCGAAATATAGATATACGTGGGTAACTTGTTTATCAGTTACTTATACTCAAAGTGTTAATAATGGTTTGGTCAATTTCTTAATTTTGTATATACTTGATTGGTGTAACTGCAAATTTTAATAAGAAACCACGTCGTAAATTGTAAAAAAAATACCAATTGTTTCGTCGATCTCCGCCTGACATTTTGCCTGTATTTCCGGAAGACCAGATATGAAGCACAAGAACCATTCTAGGGTCATTCGTGTAGTATCTACACCAGCTGTAAAGGAAAAAAGTTCTATATACAGTTAAAATATTAATCTAAAAGACAGTTTTGATATATCAAAAGTTTTGTAACGTATTACGTCACATGTAGACTAAGGTAAAGGGCGTCTATACATGCTGAAAAGTGACAAAAGCCATTTTTAAAAAAGAGAGATTGACTAAAGACAAAGCTGGAGAAATAAAAAAAAAAGCAATCATGACAATAAGATCTTTTAAATGCTTATACTTTGTGTGTTTTTAAAACACGCGCAACATCATGCATTATTAGGTTTTAACCTTATTGAGTATTTATAATTTATAATTTAAAATAGACAAACAAATATTATTGTGGATAGGATATTAAGTTCTCACCGAAAAAGATATCCGAAATGGTTTGTACAAGATAAGTATCATTTAATTTCTCCATTGATTCGTCGTCTCCAGATTTTTCCGCCTCGGATCTTGCTAGTAGAAGATGATCGGTAAGATCTCGGATGTTATCTATAAATCAAAAATGAAATTCTAAGAAAATTTATATGTATATTGTTTGCATATTGAAATAAATCGTTAAATTTTATGTTTGGGAAAACGTAACAATATGATACAAATATATTGCTATGCAATTAAAACTGAAAACTTAAACAAGAAACTGAGGCATGGGAAGTTTGGTCTCAACCTCTTTGATATAGATTTTGTGGAAATGTTAAAACCTTTCCCTTGACACAACACCTGTTGTGGGCAGATTTGTTTTCTGTTACCCAAAATTTGAATTATCAAGTACTTAGTATTCAAACACCTCGGGATCAACACTGCCTTACTTGGGTCAAACGTTTCCTGGTGTTCGTGTAAGAGTTTATACATAAATGAAAACGCTCTATCCACCGCCTCCTTGATGATGACGTAACGCCTGGACGGGTACACGTCCTTTAGGAACGGAAGCAAATCCTCTCGGAGACCGTTTCCTATAGCTTTGTTCACGCTGTCTTTTTCTCGGAGCAGGAACTCTACATCCGGGTCGCCGATCTCCTTTCTTTAAGTGATTTAAGAAATGTTCTTATCATTTATTGTAAAAAAAAATGATGGATGTTATCTGACTGTGAACAACTGAATGAATTTCACAGAAGACGCGAAAACTCAAGTACTAAATCATAAATACTAAAAAGCAACATTTTCCTCTCAAATTTGCAATAGTATATATTATACTCACTTTTCTCCAAAACAGAGTGTAAAAAGCTGGTAGAAGACTATATTGTCCATGTGAGATTTTACTACAATGGGACCCTTTTCTGCCGCCATCATGTTCATCACTTTTGTCATATTATCTTGTGTAAGTTTCTCAAGCAAGTCTCCTTGTAGATAATTTCTGGAATTCAAACCTAGTGGTATTCACTTTTGACATTAATTAACATAATTACATAATAACATAAAAAGTAGGCGTATTCTTACATGCATTTATTCAATATGGCATTCTTTTCTCTTTTTGCGGGGAGAGGGGGAGGTGTTAAGCGAATGGGTTGGGAAAATAGTTTAACCATTTTTATATATAAAAAAAAGAATAAAGATTTATAGGTGATATTTGTTTTCAAAACTTTTTTTACACAGCCAGAAGGACTGACTTTTAAATATATGTCACCCGCGGAGCGGGACCCTATGGTTTTATGCTTGAGAGGAAATATGAGGGTTGGAGACTTTTTACCTTTAAATAATTGAATCATGTATAAGTGCATCTTTGGATGTCCCTTCCTCGTTGTCAAAGACATTTAATCATATTCATTAGTGTTTACAAATCATACAAATCATTTATCTATCATATAATTTAAATTTAAATCCCAAAATGTTTGATTTAGATTTAAACATATTTTTTTTTCAAAGTGCGTTAACTGTATGTATCATAGTAAAACATTTTGACGTTCCTTAATGGCGCAATTTCAATTGATTTTTTTTTCCAAACTGCGTTGACTTCGTACCAATCGTCACGCTTTTCAAAGTGGGTTGATGTGGTTAAAATTTAATGAACTTTGAAAGAAAAAAACATTCAGAGTGCGCTGCAACAAATCTCTGTAAATGTACCTTAAAGCTTTGATGGCTACACGTCGGTGATACTGCCACATAGGAGAGTAGGACGCCAGAGCTATGTCCTTGAATCCCTCGCTGATCAAAGAGACTTAACAAAACAAATCTAGAACTAATTAGAACTTAGACTAGAATGTCCTGTTGATGGTTTCTGCGGGTGTGAACGTAGCATGATTGAAGAAAAAATATAAGCAGGGTTTTTACGTATTTGTATTTTTTCTGCAGAAAGGATAACACTGACGGTTAATAATTTTGCATTGCTTATTCTCTGTATGCATGAACCACCAAATGATTTAAATGTATATATCTTTCTTTAAAACTCTCATTTTTTAATTCCTCTTTTCTTTGGTAAATTACTCTGTTAACATTTCAAGACGTATTATTCGTTGCCTGAAAGAAGTCGAAACCACGCTCACATGTTACTGAAGTCGGGCGTCCAGCAAAATCTGCCTTTCTCTTCACCAAGGCTTCTATCACAACCTCATAGTTGTTTAGAAAGACAGTTGGGATAGGTCCTGTGTGCAAACAACAAGGATGAGGGCACACAATAAACAGAAGGAACATGATCATTAGAAATAATAATTTCACATGGAACACAAGGACGAGCATGTTTGATGTATGATGTTCAAAAAAAGTGAAAACTTACCGAAATAAAATTGAATGACTGGACCATACTTCTTCGACAGTTGTAGAATAACTCTGTGCACTAAAGGTTTAGTGTATACTGCAATTATAAGAATGAAAATGGCATATATTATTCTGCTGAATAAGTTTAATAAGGACCTTAACACTGAGTTAAGATGGATATTGAATTAATTAATAATAAATACCATGTTGATTATAATTAATGTAACCTTGACATTGGTCAAATTATCTCAGATGTAATGAGATGCCATTGCATGGGTCTTCAGCAAATATTGTTGCTTCTGTTTTAAAAGATATGGACCGTGCACAAAAGTGGCACATGCATAGATAGACGGACATGGTAATTTCACATGGTATCCTAAGTTAAGTTTCTTCGCACATAGTATAAATACAACATACGCATAGTAGTGGAGTGACAAAACCATCAAATTTGATTTTTAATGTACCACCCTACCACACGGCTAATTTGTACTTTTATGGAAAGATATGATATCACACAGTACTTTTCATCCGGTTGTAGAAGTTTCTACGGTCTAAATTTAAAACAATTATAGGTCAAAAGTCAATATCTGAAAAAATGACCAAACATATACAAACTGAAATAATTTGTAAAAATTAGCGAATTATTTATCAATTACACATTTATTAGAAATATAGACCATAAAAATTAACAATAGAAAAAACAATAAAGTTAAATAACTTTACATGTATATAAGGTAAGTATTAATTGTCATGCCATTTTAATCGAGATTTCAAAAAATTATCCAGGTACATAAAAAATAGTTGATATCTAATAGAAGAGACGAAATGACATATATTTTTTTATTCGTATTGCCTTGCTGAAATAATAAGACCAACTGTCAATCAAAAAACACAAGTTTTCACTTTTTTGACATTTAACCTATGGGACACAGGGCAAAGCTGTAAAAAAGCAGGACATTTCATGCAGTAATTTGTAATAAATGTACACATAAAAGATTTTCATAGGCAATGTATTATTTAGACACTGCAATCTGTGATTTCGAAATATGCTAAATATTTAATAATTTTGGTAACATTGAAATGTAACCGCTAATTTTTTTAATGCCTTTCTTTCGTTATGATTAAACTGAAAATGACGAAAGACATATGTATGCAAAGTCATGAAAATAAGTACAAAATAAACAAATATAAGTAAAACTAATATTTTTAATTGAGTGTGCAATTTTAAAACATTATTTTATCGGCAAGTTGTCATACCAAATGGGTCTCAAACTGAAATTTAATTGCACGTATGTGTATGTTATATACACAGTTTAATTCTAACAAAAACTAAGTTGGTTCTACTAAAACAAACATGATGCCTTACTTATGTAGCAATATACCTTCATCACCTGCATATGGTGTTTATGACATAAATATTAGAACTCTGTTGTGCATTTTCATTTTTATTGAGAAGTTAGTTTAGATTATCGGTTGCTGGAAAGTATAGGCCATAAAGTACAGGAGCTTGCTTATTGAAGCATGAATCTAGTCAACGTATTCATCTTTGAACATCGTCGAAAACCCACGTTTGGTCTCGCTTTTTTACCCGAGAAGCTAGACCGACCGTGGGTTAACCATGTGTCAAACAGTGAAACCTATTAGGTAGATACTATAGTATATCAACCATCAAAATTATACCTTCAAAGTTTCCAATCAGAGGGATGGCCCAAGGTCCCGGGGGTAACCGGTAGATGAACCTCCTCCTGATTAAGTAGACAAGCAGCCCAACGGTAAGGGCCACCAGCACAGTCTTTACGTTCAAAAGGTTGAGTGTCAGCATCTTTCTGTCTAGTCACTGCAGCATAGCTCGATCTGGATCCGGATCAGACCCCAGCTCTTAAAAAAGCTCAAGTTATAAAACTCAGTAAAATAACCCGACAATAGACCTCGCTTCCACCTCCCCCAACACAATTGATTCTCCTCCAGCCCCCCCCCCCCCCCCCCCATCCCGAGGAAAAAATCGTGATCCGCGAATTATTGACACCTACGTTTAAAGGCTTTGTCTCTATCGTCCGACGTACAAAATCGTATGCGCATATGCAGTCAGTCAATTTTTGATCTTTAAAAAAAAGTTTTTAAAAGAGTGTTTTATACTGCAGGAGAGAGAGAGAGAGAGAGAGAGAGAGAGAGAGAGAGAGAGAGAGAGAGAGAGAGAGAGAGAGAGAGAGAGAGAGTATATTTCCAATTATGGTGGTACTACCCAGTAACGTACATGCACGTGCAGTATCTTTTAATCTTTTGAGTGAGTCAGTCCTAGACGTTTTTGTTCTTACGAAATTCCCTTTCGGATAATCAAAAGATCAAGGAGTAGGAGTAGTTTTTAATATTACGCGTAACGAGAATTTAGTAAGTTTAAATTTTAAAGCCGCTAGATAACTTAATAGGAGGAAAGAAAGTGTATGTAAATATGTTTTTACTTCTTTCCTAAAAACTAATGGTCAAATGCCCTACAAAAAGCATCGGGTTCGGTGTTGCGATCAATTAAAATGAAAGTAGATAAGTAGGTCAATTTGTAGAATTTAAATTTTTAATTAATATAGCTGTCTTAAGCAGAGAGAGAGAGAGAGAGAGAGAGAGAGAGAGAGAGAGAGAGAGAGAGAGAGCAACTTATGAAAATATATTTCCATTTTTGGTGGTAATACTTAAAACCTTACCTACACGTGCAATACGGTATCTCTATCTTTCGAGTGAGTCAGCCCCGGACGTTTATGTTCTTTTTTAGATTACAATAAGGTCAAGGACATTGAACGGTTGTGTGCTAGCTATTAACCATCACTACGAAAGCCTTTTAGCATCATTTCTATTTTTACAGGCTAAATAATGCTATGTTTCTTCGGGGAAGTATAGGTGCCTAATTATTAACCGTTTATGTTATAACTTAAACCTTGGTATTCTTTTTGTCGTCTTGCCAATATATAAAACATAATGTATTTTCTGTATGCTGTATTGCATTTATACATGTAAAAAGAAATTTTGACATAGAACAATAAATATTCATGCATATAATGTTCAGTGACATGAATATGTTTCATGTTTCGGATATATTGAAAAAAAATGTTGTCGAATTCACTTTTAAAAGAAAACATTTCTTTCAAATGTTTTTTGCACTTTTTTCACGCGCAACACGGTTATCAGCTTGTAAAAAACTTGCTGAATTCCCAGTTAAATCACTTTGAATTCGAGAGCGCTGGCTAAACATGCAGGATTACTCTCGTCTTTACGTGGCCTGGGTACTCTACATATGCACCTTACAAGGGACACCACCGACTGAGTTTTTTTTTCGCTAAAGAATTACATATGGATGTTTAATTTATTTGTTTCATTAGGTTTAGTATGCATTACCTGCCAAAACACTTTACTGATAATAGTAAAAACGAAAGTAGGCGTAAAAAGTATAAGTAAGGTAAAACTAAACGAAAACATGCCATACTACGATCACGGTTGACAGTACTTGGTGGTATATATCCATATAATATATATTTACACTTCACAGAACAGGGGCCCGTTTAACAAAGATTTGTAAGTCATAAGTCATAATTAAGTCTTAAATATTCCTAACTTACGACAAAGCGTAATTACCGTTTTATGAAACGGGCCCTATCTGCATGTCGTAACTCCTAAATCGCAAATTTCCTCGTAACTTGTTGAATAATCATGTTGATGAATGGATGCGGGGGGGGGGGGGGGTGTAGCTATGTAGAAAGTTACGTCTCCACAGGGGATTAATTGATAATGCGCAAGCAATATGTACGATTGAGACAAAGAACCCGCCATGTTTATTCATTGAATTTCATAATTAGTCAATATTGCCACCACTAGATAGTACTTAAGGGATCCTTATTATTTGACGTCACGGGCAAGACATTTACAATATACTGTTATACATTGAGTCTCCGTCTGAAAAGTAATAACCACTTTACGATTACATCGCTTGTGAATCCCAAACATCATATTAATATTTATCAGACACATGCATATTAATACTTGTTGTGAATTTGACGTTATCAAAATTTACGAGAAGAGTGATTTTTGGTTAATATTTAAACCTTTAATTGTATGATATAACACTTTTCATGTGCACTTTCATTTTGTTACCCAGCATATGAATTCTCATGCATTCAAACACTTGGGGAACAACTCTGTCTTACTTGGGTCGAATGTTTGTAGGTGCTATTTCATGAGTTTGTACATAATAGAAAGCACCCTATCTGTCGCGATTGTATAGTGGTCTTTGAGTCAGATAGAACGAAAACACATCTGAACGCTTTGACTGGTTTATCTAGACTGATTTGAACATAAACATATTATTGTAACGTTACCATGACCTCATATTATGATGACGTCATAATAGCAATGTCTCACAACGTCACATGCACCTTGGCGTCGTATAAGATATTTACCAACACTATCTAAAGCTTCCTTGATGATGACGTATCGTCTGAACGGTTACATGTCCATTGAAAAAGGCTGGAATAGAAAGAAATCTTCCCGTAGATCGTTCTCTATAGCTTTAATCATAAAGTCTTTTTCTCGGAGAAGGAACTCCACATCTGGGCCATCAATCATTCTATTTTGAAGGAATTTAAGAGGTTTTTCAGTAATTTACTATAACCTGTGGCAGTCTTTAGGCAAATTACATTGTTAAGTAATGCATTACATTGCCATTACTTGATGATTTTTGGCAATAAAATACCATTACCATTACTAAATTTTATTAATAAATTTGAAGTAATGCATTTCATTACTATGACATGAGTATTTTAATGCATTACCATTAAAGATTTGCAATATTTAATCTCTTTCTTCAATAAAACGTTATTTACTTTGATGTGAGTTAATAAAAGATAATTATAAAATATCATTAACATAATGCAACGTAAAACCGTTAGGAAGGTTTGAATTTTTTAACCAGAAACCTCAATATTTATCTATCATTCTTAAACTACCATTTGTAAGTCAAAAGGACATTCAAATCCAAAAGTATTATGATATACATCAACAAAGTTTGGGTTCGGGCCTTCGAAAGTGATATTTCACACCGTTGAAGAAGATGGTCGCCCATAATCAAAATTGTTGGCTTTGCAATAGATCCTCCTGATTTGAGAAAACTGGAATGCACCTAAGGATGCTCCCACACAAATCTACAGTTTTTTCTGGCCGACTGGTTTTAAAAAAGATGATCTTAAAAGATGTTTATCTATGTATTCCTATGTAAAAATGTGATCCATCACATTGTTGTCCTACCCAGGGATCATGATTTTAACAACCTTGAATCTGCACTATCTGAGGATGCTTCCACATAAGAAGCTTTTCTGGCCGATCGGTTTTTGAGAAGATACCAACAAAATTTCAATAATTCTTAATTATCTCCCTTGAAAAAAAACCTCAACAGACTTGAATACCCTTTACCTAAGGATGCTATGTGCCAGGTTTTGTTGAAATCGGCCATGTGGGTTTGGGGAAGTCGAAAGAGAAAAAAGTTACAGACGTTTATAACCTTAATATTTAAAATTCGTGATTGATATGTTTGATTTTCTTTTGATTGCACGGATTAAGACGTGTTCTTTCATATGTTAATGATGATATAAAACATCCATACGCGTACGTCTGCAATGTTTATTTTATACCACTATTATTAATTCATAATAAAGATCGCGTTGACAGGATTTCTGGCCTTTTCCCGCATATAAAACCTACCTATGCGAATTTTACGAAATAATAAAACGAAACATATAATTGAAAAGCCCACAAATTAGTTTGATATTAAGGACGTTGTTTACTCAGGGTTTGAGTTCTCAAATCCGGATTGTTTAGAAGTTCAATTTCATGAGTAAAATTTGTTTTAAATACAAAAAGCATTTATGAAATGAATTATTATTGACATAACAATCGATATGTTTACCAAATTATGGAATTAGGCTCTGACAAATTTTGACTTTTAGCAAAACAGAGGAAATTCGGGCTTAATTTTTCAGAATTTGTTTTCCACTGAAATATTTTTGGTAGTACTATAATATTTAAAGTTAAGATTTTATCTGTTAGTCAACATAATTTTGCATATTTTCTGTTGGTTTTATCTTTCTTTTTCGTTTAGATATACGTATGGCACACACTACAAAAATATTGAAAAATGCTTAAAAATGATAAAAGACACCATATCTTAAAATTTTTATCATTCACCTCATATACATTTTATGCCAGCAGAAAAAGGTCAATACACTTAGTTTAATACTATAAATGTTTTTGCATTATCATCATTCAGTTTTTTGTTATATTGAATCAAAAATGGGTAGTAATTTGAAAACTGATAGAGGAAATTCGGACTAGAATATCTATAAAAATTGTGAATGAAAACTTAATGCTTTGTATCCATTTAATGTCACTACCATTCATATACTGTATTTCATTTGTTTAAGAGTTAAGCAATTTGTATTATTTTCACAATTAAGAAAATCTCAATCTTAGTGTAAAATTTTTATGGATTTTTCTTAAATTTTCAAAAAATATTCAATGGACATTAACTCAAAAAGTAGGTCATTGAAAGTGAAGAATAACACTACTATGTAAGGTCTATAACGCACAGTAGATGGTTTGTCATTATCATCAGTGGAATTTTTTTTCATTCTGAGTAAACGTCATCCTTAAGATAAATATCTGAATTTTTTATAAGAAGAGGAACGTCATTGATATTTTTATTTGAATCTTTTCTTTACGATAATTCGTAAGTCGGCGGGACATTCGGTTCCAAAAAAATCACGTTGCACACCTACAAAGTTCGGTTTGGTGCCTTCCGGAAGTGTTATTTCAAACCATTGAAGAAGATGGACGCACATCATTAAAATTTCCGACTTTGCTATAGATTCTCCAAGGCATACTCTCCTTCCAGCAGAAAATGGTAGCCAACTGTCCAGTTTTGTAGGATCCATTTTACCATCTTCATCCAAGTAACGGAGCGGATCAAATTTCTCGGGATCTTTCCAATATTTAGTGTCACGATGGAGAGCAAAATGGTTGATTAGGACAACCGTGTCTTTTGGAATGTCGTACCCACCTTTGTAAAAACAAAACGCGTTATCTAACTTGTAATTCATCACTAGACATTACGAAAGTGTTTAATACATTTCAGTTACTAATACCTATATATACGAATTGATTTTGTGATATCAATTTTCTTGATCTTCTATTTTTCATGTTTGTTTTGTAGTGAACATGTATTTTGTTCTGATATTATGCCCCCTTATAAAAGAAATAGTTGAGAACGTTTTCCCCTATCAATCCTATGAACATAAAGTCTTTGCCAATATTGTTATTGCATGTTTTTGATATGTAAAATAAATAATAAATTCAATATAAAAACTAGGCACTGAAACCCACAACTTACCAACGTGTGTATCGCAGATGGTAAGATGTGGCAAACCCAGGCCTGCTATTACTCCCGCCCTCATTGTCTCATAGATGCAGGCCTCGGTGTAAGGCAATGACTGTCTGTCAGCGATAGATGGACAACGCCTACCTAAAAGTAAAGGATTTCCAAAAGGTACTTACATTTTCCCTATTGCTCTTGATAAAATTCTCATTAATTCTACAATCACGATGACAGCATTTCAAAATATAGATATGTGTGATTAACTTGTTTGTCAGGTATTTATACTACTAATTACAAAACATTATTTTGTCCATTTCTAAGTTTTAATATATATATTTGATCGGTGTAGCACAAATTCTAATAAATACTATATCGTAAAAGGTGAACATATACCAATTTTTTTGTCGATCTCCGCATGACATTTTGCCTGTATTTCCGGAAGTCCAGACATGAAGCACAAGAACCATTCTAGGGTCAGTCTCGTCGTATCTACACCAGCTGTAAACGAATGAAAGCAAGTTCTGTATTCATTTAAAACGCTTAACTCAAACAGATGTTTCGATGTATCAAAAGTTTGGTGACGTTTTTCACGTCACAGGTAGAGGTAAGTAATGTCTATGTCTTCATGCTGAAAGGTGACCAAACTCATTACACCAGGAGAAAATGGTTAAGGACAAAGCTAAATAAAAAAAGATGTCAATCATGACAGTAAGATCTAATATATACATGTGTCTGCGTCTTTGTCCATGATAACACTACGAATCAATTGTGTATTGTAGAGTCCAATGGATTCAAATTACGTATTGTTGGGGTGCAAGTGGGGTCTACATAATTTAAAGAAATAAAATAACATAAACGTGTCAATATGCTAATATTTAATTGTAAAATTGCTAAACTATATAAATATAAGCTATAAGAAATCATTCTTTGAACATTATGAGGTGATATTTTATCTTTATATTTGGGCATTAATGGATTTTACCCATTCTGACCAAAATTATTATCTCATAATACTCAAAGAATGATTCATTATTCCTTATTTAAATACTCTTACTCTGTGTGTTTGTAAAACACGCTCAACATAATGCATTATTTGGGTTTAACCTAGCAAATTGGGAATATATAAGGGAAGTAGACCAACACGACCATGTGGTAGTGGGTAGGATAAGTTCTCACCAAAAAAGATATCCGAAACGGTTTGTACAAGATAAGTATCATTTAATTTCTCAAGGGATTCGTCGTCTCCAGATTTTTCCGCCTCAGATCTGGCTACTAGAAGGTGATCGGTAAAATCCCGGATGTTATCTATAAATCAAATAAGATTCTTAAATATTACATACTTAGTGAAAAAAATCGTTAAAATTGTTATTACCGGGACACGTAACAATATGCTTCAAGCATATCTCAATGCAATCAAAACTGAATTAATCAAAACTGAAAAACTTTAACTAGAAACTGACACATGGGAAGTTTGACGCAGGAACAGCGATAAGGTTTTGTTGAAATGTCAAAACTTTTCACTGGACTCAACACTTCTTGTGGGCAGTTTTGCTTTTTGTTACCAAAAATTTAAATCATGAAGTACTTAGTATTCCAACACTTCAGGAACGAGGATGGCTTACTTGGATCAAACGTTTCCTGGTGTTCGTGTAAGAGTTTATGAAGGAATGAAAACACTCTATCCGCAGCTTCTTTGATGATGACGTAACGTCCGGACGGGTACACATCCTTCAGGAACGGAAGCATATCCTCTCGGAGACCGTTCCCTACAGTTTTGTTTATTAGGTCTTTTTCTCGGAGCAGGAACTCTACATCAGAGTCACCAATCTCCTTACTTCAGAGAAATTAAGAGAGGCTTTTATCATTCATCATAAACAACTTGTGCGTGTTAGCTGATTGTGAGCAACTGAATGAATTTCACAGAAGACATGCACATTCTAGTTCTAGTATATAATGCTAAAAAGCAACGTTTTCTTCTCAAAGCAATAGTATACACCCACTTTTCTCCAAAACAGAGGGTATAAAGCTGGTAGAAGACGATATTGTTAAGGTGAGATTTCATTGCAATGGGTCCCTTCTCTGTCGCCATCATGTTCATCACTTTTGTCATATTATCTTGTGTTAGTTTCTCAAGCAGATCTCCTTGTTGATAATTTCTGGAATTCAAACCAACCTAGTGCTATTCACTTCTAACATGCAAGAATTATTATAATTACATAATAACTTTATAGGCGTATTCTTACAGACATTTATTGAATGTTGCATTTTTTACATGGAGGGGGGTGAAACGGATTGGGTGGGAGATTATAGGACCAGTCGTATTTTAAGCATAAAAATAAAGATTTATAGGTGAATTTTTCTTAATATCTTTATTTTCACAGCCGGCCGGACAGACAGATTTATTACAATAGGTCGCCCGTGGAGCTATAATTTTATGTTCGAGAAGGAAAGATGAGGGGTGGGTACTTTCTTCCTGTAATTAATTGAATCATGCATTAGTGTTTGAACTGTATCTTTGGATGTTTCCTCCTTTTTCTCAAAGACGGTTAATCATATTCATTAGTGTTTTCAAATCACCATTCTATCATCTAATTTGAATTTAATCCCAGAACTTGTGATTTAAACATATTTTTTTCAAAGTGCGTAAAGTGTATTCATAAAAAATATGTTGATGCTCCTTCATGGCGCCTTTTGAATCTTTTTTCCAAACTGCGTTCACTTGACTTGGTACCAATTTTTACACACTTTAAAAATTTGTTTTCAAAGTGGGTTGATATGGTCCCAAATTACATGCTCTTTGAAAAAATATTCAGATAATTCATTTCCATTTAGCTGTGTAAATGTACCTTAAAGCTTTGATGGCTACACGTCGGTGATACTGCCACATAGGGGAGTAGGACGCCACAGCTATGTCCTTATATCCCTCGCTGACCAAAGAGACTGAATCAAAAAAAATCTAGAACTAATGGGAGTTCTAAATTTATTAAACACTTGAATTGTATGTGTGTATTGGGTCGCCATTTAAACAACAAATAGAATGTCATTTTGATGGTTTATGCGGATGTGAACATAACAAGAAAGGAAAAAATATATTAAAGCGTGTTATTTACGTATTTATTTTTCGGCAGAAAGGATAACACTGGGGATTAAAAAATGACATGTATTATTTTACAACGCTAGCTATCTGTATGCATCAACAACCATTATTTTTTAAAAATTACATTTCTTTTTGAAACTCTCATCATTTCTTTCCTTTTTTTGAAAATTACTCTGTTTAAAGTTAAAGACGTAATATTGGTTGCTTGGAAGATGTTGAAAACACACTCACACGTTACTGAAGCCGGGCGTCCAGCAAAATCCGCCTTTCTTTTCACCATGGCTTCCATTACAACCTCATAGTTGTTTAGAAAGACGGTTCGGATAGGCCCTGTGAGTAAACGACATTGATGAAGGCATAAAAAAACCACAGAAGGAACATGTTCATTGGAAATAATAATTTCACATGGAATATAGAGAAAGTTTAGTTTGAAATCAATTCCTAAAAATGATCCTCAATATTAATGCAAACTTACCAAAAGAAAACAGAGTAACTGGACCATACTTCTTCGACAGTTGTAGAACTACCCTGTGCAGTAAAGGTTTAGTGTATACTGCAATCATAAGAATGAAAATGGCATATATTTCTCTGCAAAATTCACTTTGAGTTAGGATGGATATTGAATTCACTTGGTTAAGTTATTAAAACTATCACTGCCAAGTACGAACTGATACCATCTGTGAGTCACTTGAATAAATGTCATGTCGATTGTGATGTGACCTTAACATTGGTTAACTTACCTCAGAGCAGGGTCATGGGATGTCATTGGGTTTTCATGATCAGCAACCACTGTTGCTTTTTTTTTTAAAAAGATATGGACTGTGCATAAACGTGACAGATGCATACATGTCAATTTAAAGACAGACGGATATGGTAATTTCAAAAAAAGTCCTAAGTTTGTTTGCACATGGTACACACACGACAAATGCATAGATATCCAAATAAACAATAAACTATAACAGACATGGCCTGTTTTTAAAACATCAATACTGAAATTAGTGTCTTTTGTGGCTGCAAGGTCTGAACTACCAAAACAAACCTTGACTGCGTCTAACAAAAGAACCTACGATAAATTTTTGATTTTCATGAAATGATCCTTAATGCTCACGATTTTGGCCAAAAATGTCTTAATGTATAAAATGCTTAAGTAAGGCATTTCTAATAGGCAACAAAAATTTAAATGTCATTAGACAATATATAGACAATACAGGTACATGTATATTGAACCTATTTAAACAAAAACAGGAAACGAGCCTTGTTTACATAACAAGTAGTTGTGAGTCCTGTATGTTGCTTATATCTCTAAGACTGACTCTCAAATTTCATTTGATCATTAGAAATGCATTTCTAAAACATTGTAAATAATAAAAACAGGAAAGTAGAATTTGACAAAAATCGTGATCATGCCAATTAACGAGCCAGATGTTTCAAAAACCATAAATTGGGTCATTATCAAAATATGCAGACTTATGCGTAAGTTTCAATTTAAAGGGAAAAAAATAATTGGGGGGGGGGTATACAGTACCACTGGATTTTAGAAAACTAAAACTTTAACTTTGAAAACATAAATTGATAATTTTATTGCTTTAAATTTGAAAAAAATTTATCATTTGTTATCAGATATTGGTGACTTTGTGTTGTCAGTAAATTTTGCCAACGTTTTTAACCAGTCCTACAAAGTATTCAATAATATTTAACTTTTTACTAAAACAATCACCGTAAATACTCAAATTAACATTTATATTTTAATTTCTGCTATGCTATACATTACTGAACAAGTTTTCAGTGATATAACGGTGAGTGGTGTAACCAAAAATTGCTCAAGCAATATCCATTTAAATTATGTTTTGAAATCAGAGATCGTTTGAGATTGAATAAGTGAATAGATCATAAATTCGAAATGATAAGCTTTTTTTTTTACAGAAAAGAGACAGAAATGTTAGAGTATAGTGGTGCATTTTTAATTTGTATGAAGAAGTTAGTTTTAATTGTCAGTTGCTGTTGTAAAGTATAGACATATAAGGTACAGGCGTTTGCTTCATACAGCGCTGTAGTCAACTGCATTCATTCTGACACATCGTCAAATCTCGCTTCTCAGGTTAAAAAAAGTTAGACCGACAATAGGTTTCCGACGATTTCCATGTGTCAAACAGTAAAGTTTTTTTTACATACCGGTATATCAAAACTATACCTTCAAAGTTTCCAATCAGAGGGATGGCCCATGGTCCCGGAGGTAGCCGGTAGATGAACCTCCTCCTGATGAAGTAGACAAGCAGCCCCACGGTAAGGGCCACCAGCACAGTCTGTACGTTCAAAAGGTTGAGTGTCAACATCTTTCCGTCAAATCACTTCAGTTCAGAAGGATTCTGTATCATCTAATGTCAAGCAAAAAGAATTCATTACACCCTTGTGGGGATCTATAGGGGGCGGTCGAAGGAGGAGTTGTCGATCTTGACCCCCTTACAGAAATAGTCCTTGGACCCACCACCACCCACCCATCGCCCAGCCCAACCAGCACAGACAAAATTATTACTAGGCTCCCACTCCTCTGGGAAAATTTCTAGATCCGCTCATGACGCTGAGAGAGAGAGAGAGAGAGAGAGAGAGAGAGAGAGAATGTAGATATATATCAATATTTAACGATACGGTACACATACTTTGTAGCCTGCACATAGTTTACCAATACTCTTAATCCCTCTCCATGCACATCCCTTTACACTGGATCTTTTTTTTATGTTATGAAATTCCTCTTCGGATTTCGATCGTCAATCTAATAATTTAAAGGTCAAGGACTTCGAACGAAAAGTCCGCAGATTTGTTTGCAAGAGGCGGATCCAGCTTTGAAAGTGAGAAAATGGGTCAAAGGTTCAGATGATCTAGAAATTGAACCCGATTATGTATATCAAATGGAATCAGTGTGCCAACCATCCATTCATTAATTTCTGTTGTCTTTTCGACTATTCTCTTTGCTGAAGTGACCGACTGTTAATTGATATTCATTTTAGGTCAAACGACCTAAAATGTTTAACCTACATGTATTTCGTGTGCGCTTGCGATTGAATTACGTACGTAAATACACAAAATTCATCATATGTTTTTATATGAAAGATCAGTGCTTTTTGCAGAAACTTTCTTGAATAAAATATGAACGACCCTCGTATCAAATGTCAATTTCAAACGTGTATCATGTTGTAAATTTTGAATTTACTGGGTGGGTGTAAATACAAAATTTACAACATGATACGTGTACACACACTTCCAGAGGGAACGTGCTCTTTACAAAGCTCCTTCTAACACCTAAAAGTTTAACACAATAAATTCTCCCATTCATTATACATGGAACTATACATGCACATATTTATCATAGTTAATATTGTTCTGTTTCAAGATTACACATTTTCGCATTTGCGCGAATTAATGCTTAGATATTAATTTTGTAAATAAAACTTCAAGTCAAATGCGTTAAAGTCTTTAACTTGAATTCTCACCTGGCGCAAACTATTTTTCTCATGATAAATTTTTATTTATTTATTTTTTTTTTTTGATTATGAGAAAAAGGATAATACGTCAGCTGTCTGGCAGTAATGATAAATCTATTCTACCATTCTTTTTAATGAATTAAGATATGATTTTACCTCGTTTTAGGCCTAATTAGGCATAATTATTATGCATACTGTTTTACATGTAGATATATAATTTCGTATCTGTATTAAAAATGTCTAGTAAAAGCATTTTGTTTTCGCAAAGGGACTACACAGATATATACCGAAGAAGGATACAGGGGGTGGGTCCTAAACACGCGCATGAAGGCAACTGAATTTTTATCAATCAGCCGCTCAATAATTAAGCCAGCTGTAAAAAAAAATACCTCCTTTACATGTATATATAAATACACCTTGTGTATTTATATATAGAGGAGGTAGAATTTGTTTATATTTGGCTTACTGAGCGGCTGAATGATAAAAATTCAGATGCCTGTGGTCAAATGTCTATATATATTTCATATAATTTGAGAAAACATCGGGTTCGGTGTTGTGGTTGAAAACGAAAGTAGAAAAGAGTGGTCTGTTTGTGACTGTCTTACGTCGGTCTTGATGTCGCTAACTTCGCTAAGTCATTTCCCAACTCCAAAAATATCTCACTTGTCAACAGATGATTTCAAGTTTATTTACGAGCCAGCGGAAGACTCGTTTCTTTTGCTAGATGCTTTAGAAAAGGACTGTGTTCGCATCGAGAAATTAAGGTAGGTATTCACCATAAACAGATAAACAGATGAAGTTAATATTATTTGATTGTTCGAGACTTTCATATAACGTTAAGAATTATTGTGAATGGTAAAAATAAATTGAGCCCAAAATCGATAAGTGTTTAAGACAATCTTGTTATATTGTGACCTTTAGATACTCTTTTGAAAAAAATCCAAAATAAAACAAATCGATAACAAGCCTTTACAAACTTTCTTTTCACACCCTCTCATTGTTTGAAACTTGTGATGGTCTGTGCTTCACACTATATTTTGTTTCAAGTTAGTATAACTGAATCCTAGCAGCAAGTGTTACAGTGTATGTTGTCATCATGTATTTAAAACACCAATGATTACATCAGAGTGACATAAAGCAATCAACGCCTGCATATTGTAAAAAAAATACAAGTAGATAAACATAATATAGAGAAGTAAATCCTCTGTTCCCTTGGATTTTGGAGATTTAGTGTATGAGTAAATTTAAATTCTGTGTTGCATAAGCCTGAATTAAATAATATAAATGTTAAAGTTTTTAAGATTAAATATAAAGTAAAAACATTTGTCAACATGTAACTGTCACCCATTCCAACATTTACGTTGTATGTTGTCATCATGTATTTAAAACACCAATGATTACATCAGAGTGACATAAAGCAATCAACGCCTGCATATTGTAAAAAAAATACAAGTAGATAAACATAATATAGAGAAGTAAATCCTCTGTTCCCTTGGATTTTGGAGATTTAGTGTATGAGTAAATTTAAATTCTGTGTTGCATAAGCCTGAATTAAATAATATAAATGTTAAAGTTTTTAAGATTAAATATAAAGTAAAAACATTTGTCAACATGTAACTGTCACCCATTCCAACATTTACGTTGTATGTTGTCATCATGTATTTAAAACACCAATGATTACATCAGAGTGACATAAAGCAATCAACGCCTGCATATTGTAAAAAAAATACAAGTAGATAAACATAATATAGAGAAGTAAATCCTCTGTTCCCTTGGATTTTGGAGATTTAGTGTATGAGTAAATTTAAATTCTGTGTTGCATAAGCCTGAATTAAATAATATAAATGTTAAAGTTTTTAAGATTAAATATAAAGTAAAAACATTTGTCAACATGTAACTGTCACCCATTCCAACATTTACGTTGTATGTTGTCATCATGTATTTAAAACACCAATGATTACATCAGAGTGACATAAAGCAATCAACGCCTGCATATTGTAAAAAAAATACAAGTAGATAAACATAATATAGAGAAGTAAATCCTCTGTTCCCTTGGATTTTGGAGATTTAGTGTATGAGTAAATTTAAATTCTGTGTTGCATAAGCCTGAATTAAATAATATAAATGTTAAAGTTTTTAAGATTAAATATAAAGTAAAAACATTTGTCAACATGTACAATTGTCACCCATTCCAACATTTACACATGATCAAAATATCAGAGTTTGCAAGAAAAGATATCTCTATACACATTAAAACATTCAATCAGTATCTTAAAACGTGTACTATGTTATAATTGTTTGTATTTTATGAAAGACCATGCATTTGCCTGGAAGTTGGGTGTGGATCAGGGATATGCATTACTTTTTTGGCGACTATTCTTAAGTCATGGCCTTCTTTATATTTGTAAGTATGAACTACCTGTCTATAATTTTTTTTTTAATTTTAAATACTGACATGCATATTTCCAATAGAGTATACAGGTGAAATATAAACTTTTATTACTGCCAATAGTTGAAGAGAAGAATGTTCTGTACATGTAAATAAATGTTAAAGAGTAAAAATGAACATAAAGCTTGTTTGTTGGTCAAAAATTTGACACATGAAAATAATAAGTTATTGATTACTTGTATATACCAGAGGTATGTATATATATTATGTTTTCTGTTATTTTGAAGATGCACAGATATAAACCATAAAGCAACGGAAATTGCCCAACAAACTGGGAGGGAAAATGGCATCAACATACAACCAGTGACTACTGACTTGGTGGGTTATCTTTTATACATAAATTAAGTGAAATTTTATCCTATGTGAAATTATGACTCAAATAGTTCAAATCGATGTTGTTTGTTAAACTTTGTACACATATTATTAACTTTAATTTACTCATTTATAAAAGTCTTATAAGAAAAAAAATATATTGATGAACAGTCAAACCTTGTTATCTTGATTTTGAGAAAGGCTGAGAAAAAACTGAGATATCCAAAGGTTTTATATAATTTTATTTAGGTTGAGGTATAGTAAGAATATATTGATTTGGACTTTGTATTTATTACAAACCCCATTCTGGCATTCTTCAGCTATTACACACTGCTTTCCATTAATCATTGGCTATTATGACATTAAATTCGGTATGCGTGGTTCAATTCCAAATTTCCGAGTATGACGTCAAATGATTACATTAACGTCAACTTGGTATACAAACAGTTGGCACAAATTGACAGGAAAGTTTATAAGAGACAGGTATATGATAGACATGGAGTGATTTGTTAACAATAAGCATTCTTCACAATGTCATGATGTATTTTCTATTGTTTCTTTGATATTTTGTACAAGTATATAATTTATACAGCACCCTCGAGATGATATTGGTTGCGATATAAAAAATGCCACGCAATAATCTATTACTTATACCGGTACATACCTGACCTTCCTTAGCTTAATGTTCAATTTCAGGTGGAAAGTCTAGATGTCAGGCTGAAGGGGCAGGTGGACATCCTTTTATTTAACCCACCATACGTGGTGACCCCAGAATCTGAGGTATGGTTCTCAACTTGCTTGAATGTCTGTTATTCTAATGATGAATGTACATACTTTTTTGCAATGGAACTGAAATGTTTTAACTTTTATGTTAGTCTTATGATATCATTTTAGAGAAAACATACACATTCAAAGCTGTTGAAAAATTAAGAAAGATAACTCTTACCACCTTGCTATCTCTTTTGTGTGACTGTTGAAGGTTGGGTCTAAAGGAATAGAAGCAGCATGGGCAGGTGGGGAGAGAGGCAGACAGGTGATTGACAGATTCCTGACCAAAGTTTCAGACCTTTTGTCTGAAGAGGGATTGTTTTATATGGTTGTGATCAAGGAAAACATACCTGGTAATTTTTAAGAGAGAGAAAGAGAAACAGAGAGAGAGTTGGTAATTTTTAAAATACTGTAAAAACTAATATTAAGTGTATGTTGTCTGAGATAATCTCTTCAATATGTGTAAAGGTATGCGGGTTTGATGACTAGGTACTATGGATAAATAGCACAGAAACTATTTAATGGTAAATGTTGTCTTGATAGAATACATTTATATATTCAGGTTTATTGGTCATAATTTTACAAAGAAAAAATTCACAGAGGTGTAATAAATCATACTGTTCACTAATATTAGATTAAGTTTTTTAAGATACATACTACTCATGTCAATACATGTATTTGTAGAGGAAATAGAGCAAATGATGAAGAAGGAGGGCTTTGACATGGAGACAGTTCTAACCAGACGGTCAGGTCCGGAGCTCCTCTCTATCCTCAGGTTCCAGAGAACCCAAGCCTGAGGTGAGTTCCACCTGTATATTAATTATATATGCTATCAATGGGTCATTATGTACAGTGAAGATAGACATTTACTGACCATGGGTCTGCTCACTGAATTTTCTGGTTCTCAGGAATAATTTATGCCCTCTAAGGCCCCTAGAATCCAAATCTTCTACCTGTTTTCTTTGGTGATGAGCAGGTGAGTCTTTGACTCCCCCTTTGGTGGGACACCATCCATCACAGGTTAACCTCCAGCTTTAACCTTTACCTACCAGTATTAGAGCTGGGTGGACTGAGACAATGCAGATAAAGTGTGTTGTCTAAAGACACAACATCCCAGATAACAGCATACACCCACTGTAGGAGTTGAACCAGTAACCTATTTGTTACTAGCCTAGCATCGCCTGCTCCACAATTAGATGTTTGTTGCTGTATATATATACATTTACATGATCCAACATACAGTTACAAGTACACAAGTGCTTATCATTATTGTGACTGATACTATTTTATGTAACTGCATGATATTTGTGTTTAAACATTTTATGCATGCATTTTACATGATTCTTAACCTTTATGATTACCGGAGGTACAAAAAACTGCAGTCTATAAACAATTTCAGCCATATATGCTTTATGAGGGTTGAAAATAAAAAAAACGATTGAATGTTGTGTATGACTTTAATTTCAGAAGAGTTAACTTAAATAAAAAAACAACTGTTCAACATTGTGACCAAAGTTTATAAAACCTGTACAATATGTATATATATATATAACATTATCTCAGAGAGATTTTATGTAGAGCCATAACACAATAGAGATATTTATCGCCATAACTCAATAGAGATAATTAAAATCAAGACTATCTATATTGATAATTGATGATCAATTGATAAATTCAATGAATTGTCAGAGTATTTTCCAATCATTTGAGGAGAATAACTTTTGAAGAATGGCTACTTTCATACATTTTATTTAGGCCCTTGGTGCAATAGACGGGGCATTAACTTAACATAGAAATGAATAGGGATGTGGCCCTGTTTGCATTGCTATTAGTACCTGGTAAACTGTCTGTGTTTGCATTCCTCCTGGATTTGGCATGCAGGTATTTGCTTCCCATAATTCCAATATTTAAACAGCAGCTTCATGTGAAATGAAATCCTCATCAATCTCGGCCGTCTAAATATACCCCACACTTGTAGGTCATCCTGGGCTGGCTTCATTAAATACTTCACCCGACAACAGCGCCAGTGAAGGACAAATACATGTACATGTACTGTCTGCATGCATATGTATTTTTCTCTTTCTGCCAGAAATAACAAAAGTGTCCTTTTTCATTTTAGACTCTCTATTCGTACATCCATTAACTATAGCTACCTACTGACGTTTTATATTTTTCTAATGATGAAAAATATATACTCAGTACCTAATAATACACGTGTAATATTAATTAGAAGGTATATATATTAGAATAACGCCAGGTGCCCTGTGACTTATCCTTATTGAAACTTGAATATTAAAATACATGTAAGTGATTGATTGGTTGGTTGATTGATTGATTGAACGTTTTTAACAAGAACAGCGCAAACAAACGGTAGTTACATGTACATGTAATTTAGATCGTGTGTAAAAACGGTTTATTGAACAAATGTCGTCCGTAATTTTTATGCATTTAAGTGAATTCTGCAATCCATTGTACACATATTATGTATTATATCATCTGCGGATCTGGAATGGGGGGAAGGGGGGGGGGGGGGTCTGGACCCTCCTTTTTTAAAATTACCAAAAATATGCATCGACCCCCCACCCCCCACCCCCACGACAAACTCGGAACCCCCTGGAAAAAAAATTATGGGTCCCCGCATGTATATGTAGCGTAAGTCGAACATTATATTAAAAGAGATAAGTGAAAACATTATTGTTCTGGACTATTGAAGTTCTTTACAAAAACTCTTGGCAAAAACCCACAAAAAATACCAAAATCAAACTTGAACGTATGGATGAGGTGAGGAGCTATACACAGTGTATTATAAAAGAAAAATGGACAAGCTTAAGGATAACAAATTTATCGCAAAAGGACAGCAATTTTAGAATTCTTATTGCATTTGCTCCAAATTGTATTTGGGTTGTGATGTTTCGAGAGCTAAGTGGGGTGTGTGTGGAAGTTCACCTTCATTGAAATACATATACCTGCAGGTACATCAACAAATCAATGAAAAAATGTAAATTTATTAGTAAGTATTATAATATGTACATGTAGATAATATGTGTTTTTTTTGGTGACTAAAAACCCCCTTAATTTATCAATTGGACTCTTAAAATGTATTGAAATATTTTAAACCCAAAGATATGTTTAAGAAGCAGTCGTAAAATATTTTCAGGCATTTCACTTTTATAATACTTGTAGCCTGTTATTATTTTTTAATTTTAGTATTTGATTTTTATTTGACAGCAAAATAATTTGATCTGCATGGGCCGAAGTTGTATATTCTTGAAATTATTAAAACTGAAAGTTTACCCACCCCTATGATAAATGAAATGTAAGGAAGTGTAACGTGTTAGTATAGAATGGCTCCTAATGAGAAATGCCATAAGCCCCCGTGATTAAGCATGCCGCACACGTGGTAAACGTACCGGGGGAACAGGTGTAGAAAGTGCACCGAGAGATGAACGAACGAAGAGGGGAGCGTTTCTCTAACAACTCTACCCTTCACGCTTGGGAGGCTCCGGTGCTGGCTTTATATTATAGGGCTTGCCATTCCACCATCGGAAATTAACTCTTGAAATTAAATTCAAACAAATTCATTTGATACTTCAGCGAATGCCAATTACACAATAAAATTAAGATTATAATAGTATAGGCTGCCATTGGCGTCGAGTTTCATTTCTTTAAGTCGTGTTTGAATTTGACACGTTTCTTTTCGTAAGGCATTCAACGGAAGATTATTTCTCTGGTTTTTAATTTGTTTGTACGGAAATAAACATTTTTTTCTGATGTCATTCAGTAAAATTTTCTTTTTTTCCTCTGTTTGCAATCTTTATTTATTATTGACTTTTAATTACATCATGCATCCATGCTAAATATGTACAAAAAGAGCCAAAAAAAATGAACTTTGATAGAACTCGACAAAATGAATATACAAAGATGCGAATTGTAATGTTTTCCATATCTTTAAATTTTTACGAATCTATGGCTGTTATTCTCTACTCTTTTTTTCTTTTAGTCTAGACTTTATCTCGGGTAGAAATCACGAATTTCAACTTAAGCCCTCTATCTACTTTACTTCAATGTCATGTTAAACTAACAACGCCTGTAATTTTGTTGACTTTTGAAGAACTTGTCATTTCCTTACACGGATTTCGATTCAGTATGCCCCGGTCCGTTTTTTACCGGCAGTGCTAGATTTTTATCGTGACCCCAGTCAATCAAATGATTTCTGATAAATAGCTTCACTTTTCCTTTTTGTGTTGATTATACGGAAACACATGGCGTGTGTGTTTCATGGCATGTAGAAGAATCGGCCTCACCTTGATGCCAATCAAACATTCTCCCGTTTTGACAGCTCTGGCGTTTTGGTAAAACGAATTGGTACCTACTCATTGTGTGCAGAATAAAGACCCTTTTAACAAAATTCTTGGGGTACATGTATATTAGAAAAAAATAGTTCCTGGCAGATACTAAATGGTGCATATGTAAAGATCTCTCTCTCTTTCTCTCTCTCTCTCTCTCTCTCTCTCTCTCTCTCTCTCTCTCTCTCTCTCTCTCTCTCTCTCTCTCTCTCTCTCTCTCTCTCTCTCTCTCTCCATATTAACTAGTGGTATAAGATCGACCTTTTTTTTGTTTAAATTTTTTACTCTTACGAACTCAAGAGAAAAGTTATATTTGATATCTTTTGTTATTCTTTAGTCTTATTATATAAAATCGAATTCCAGCATCTCCTGACGCATCAATGGAATGAATTAAACAACCTTGATGGGACGCGAAGTAGCTTTGAGATGATAAGTCGTTTATTACTTTTTTCTGTTCATTATAATCATTCAGTTTATTTGCTGAAACCATTATAGTCAATTTACTTATGAATGTATTTTGATTTTTATCTGTATTACAACCAAGTTTTATTTGTAATAATGGACGGGTTACACAACCGCACACTGTCTCTCTGGGCCCCAGGTGTGCGGTGTTGCCCATGGGCATCTTTATTTTACACTATTTTTAAAGAAAATGAAATTTTAAAAAAAATTGGTAGTTTATGGTTAAAGATGAGTGGGTGGATAAATGTATGTCAGAAATATGAGCCAGTTGCCATATTAATTAGCTGCCAGAGCAAGCCCTGCCGATGCCGCTGTACACAGAAATTCGAGGAAAAAAGTGCGAAATTAGGAAGACAGATGGTGACACTTTATATTAATGATGTAAAATAGTTTTTGGTAAAAACGGGAACAATTCCTCAAGTTATCTACGCACATGGTTTAGATTAAAAAAAATGAAAGTATCGAAAAATAAATCTGCACGCACTAAAAAGAATTTTACTTCTTACAAGAGTATATATATATAGTATAATATAGAGGGGGAGTTAAATTGTTGTAAAAAAAAAAAAGGTTAAAAGTTACAAAGATTAAGTACTGCTAGTACTGGAGATTTTTTTTATATGATAACGTTTACTTTCAATTAAAGTAAGAAGGGGTACTCTTGTGTTTGTTTTTTATAAGTACATTGGTTATGTAATTAAAATATGTCATATGTTAAAGATTTGCTGAAATACATGTATACATGTAACATTAAGAATAGACAAGAGATAAACTCGCATCCCTTGGTCTTAACAGCAAGGCTGTGTTCGTGATTGCTTCGATTTTCAAGAAGGCTTGGTGATAAAAAAAATTAACGATTAGATCTACCTTAAATCTTTAAAAATGATTTTAAATGATGCTATAAAGTACCATATAGTAAAGAGAAAATCAATAAATCTTACCTTTAAAGGTTGATTATTTTTCTGTAATTTTTTTTTTTACAGAGCTCTTCTTTTTAGGGAGATTTATATGTCCTAAGCTTCATTGAAATATTTGAGTATTGAACATGTTGATGAAAACGAAATGAAAGTTGTTACAACTTTCTTTCATTCCCTTTTCACTTAACAATTTCAGTGATTAAATGTACAAGTAAATTCATGTATGTATTACAAAACAGGTGTTGATTATGATGGCTACATGTATTTTAAAATTTCCGAAACTTGGAAGTTGGGTTAAGGTGGCTCGACACACCAATGCGTTATTTGAAGGATCGATGAAGAATTCTCTTTGAGAAATGATTATTCAAAAATGACACCTATATCGGCCTCTCATTATTTTATATGAATTTTTTTGTATTTTGTTATAGAAACCGGAAACATCGTTTTAGCTGCGAAAAAGATACATTAGAGCTAAAAATTTGTTATCAATTAATGCACAATACAATTATCTATAAATTCATATCAAAAAAGGCCAGATAAACTTTGAAATATTTTTGTAAAAAAAATATTTATGAAAATGAAAAAAAAGGATTGTAGATATTTTTTAAATCTATGGATAAAAACTGCAGATAAACTGTTACTCGCATTTAACAATTGCTGTACAATCATATTTCAACAAGAAATTGAAACCAAATAGTGAAATTAAAGTATAAATGGAAAATTTTAAAATCGAACCGATCCCGATTGTAATTAAACTGATCCCGAACGAAATCACATAAAGTTAGAATGAATCAGAATTTTGCAAAAATGTCAGGTTGTTTAGCTGTAAAAGGGTTTCGTCCTTTACTAACTTTATAATTTTTATCTTTTGCTTAGAAAAAAACTGCAGTTTATTTGTAAAATTTCAATTTTAAAATAATTCTGATCGGGATCAGTTTTTTTCAATCGGGATCGGTTCAAATTTGATAAATAGCAATTTTTCCAAAATTTCGCATTTTCATTTCAATTTCTTTGTAAAATATCATTGTTTAGTAAATAGGTTATGTGACTATATGTTATTTTAAAAATTGTATCCATAGATTAAAAAGATATTAAAGAATTACAATTTTGATTTTCAGAAATATTTTTTTAATTAAAAAATTAAACACTTGACCAAACGATCTTTGACATGAATTTATTTATAATTATATTACACATTAATTGACAACAAGTTTAAAGCTCTAATATATTCTGTTTGTCTCCAAAACAGTTTTTCCTATTTCACTGAAAAAATACAAAAAAATTCGTATAAAATAACTGAAAGCCGATATTGATCTCTGTTTTGTGGAATCGTGTTTCAAAAAAGATTCTCTATCGATCCATAAAATAAAATTTTGGTGTGTCGAGGAACCTTAATCCGCTTTTGGACACCTACCCCAAAACTATCAATCGAGTTGCATGTCTCTTGTGGGGTACCTTACCCTTATCACACAAAGCTATTAACGGGGTAAAAACAATCTCCAAATGAGAAGCGAAAGGCGAGCTGTTACCCCTTATCGCAGGAATCAATCAGACAGAACGAGAGAGCTTTGTTTTTAGAAGCTGGAGTTTATCCGATCCACCAACAGCCGTGCCATGTTTTTTTGTATACACTGACTTGTGTTATCTGTCAAGCAAAGATTAATTCTTGGTAATCTCTCTCGACTTGGTGGAAATGCACGGCAGATACAGCGGATCGTTCTGAACAGGAAGTATACCTCGGATACACGTCCGATACAACGGATCAATCTGATCAGGATGTGCTTAACCAATTTATAGCGAATTATTCTGATCAGAAAGTGCACGGACAATTTAGCGGATCATTCCTATCAGGAAGTGCACAGCAGATACACGGCCAATATAGCGGATCACACTCACGTCTGATCAGGAAGTACACGGCCAATATAACGGATCAATCTAATCAGGAAGTGTACTGCCAATATAGCGGATCATACTAACGTATAATCAGGACTCACGTCTGATCAGGAAGTACACGGCCAATATAGCGGATCAATCTAATCAGGAAGTGCACGACCAATATAGCGGATCATACTTACGGCTAATCAGGAAGTGCACGGCCAATATAGCGGATCAATCTAATCAGGAGGTGCACGGCCAATATAGCGGATTAATCTAATCAGGAAGTGTACGGCCAATATAGCGGATCATTCTCACATCTGATCAGGAAGTGCATGACCAATATATCGAATCAAACCTACAGAAAGTGGATAGCGGATACAGAGGGTCACACTTATCAGATATTAAGATGTTGTGTAGTGAATCTCTACTTTTTTTAATCGAAGTACATGTTACGCGTTCAGTCATTTTGTTAGAATGTTTTGTCAACAATGACTACATTGTAATATCTTAGCGTCACAAATGTTTTATTCAATTCCTTTCACCTGGAGGGCTCTCAAAGGAGCAAGTAACTCTGGTAATTTGCACGTATATTATATAATACATTACAATTTTTTGTTTAAAATTTGACACAATTTTGGTCCGCTTTGCACGCCATACATCTCTACGCCGGCGTTCGATTTCCGTAAAGCGGAGAGAAAAAGAGCTTGATTGCATGTATACACAAACATTCACAGTATGTAATTGGGCCGCGCACTCAAGGAGAGAGCGTTTACCCCCGTGTCATTCCTGTCATGCTCTCCACAGATTCCTTATTAAGTTTCACAATGTTCCATCAGTTGATTGGGTTTTAACATTCAGTGACAACTAGAATTGTGTTTTGTACTCTGGTAGTGAGTGCACGCGTCATGTCAAACACGACTCTTGCACTTAGCATAATCCTCGTCCCTTGCATAGTGTTTGGGAGTATTATTTGGCTTCTTCCTTGGAAAAAGACAAACTTTCAAAAAGAGTAAGTATCAAAAATGTTTTTGGATGGGTTGAGTAAACTTTGTGATCACTTTTTTCTTTAAAAAAATACTTTGTTAAACTAGTACCAAATGCAGAAATGTTACAGGGATTAAAGTTGCAAAGATTAAAAAAATTATTTTTGGGGGAATTTGTATTCTTTTCTCATTTGAAATTATAATTGAATAAATATCTTTTTAGGCGTCAACCTGCTTTTTTTCGCAATTTATCGGGTGTATCTGTACGGAGTGAGGGTAGGGGGCGAGGGCGAGGGCGATGGGTCTTAGAGGGACACTGGTTGCACACGGCTCTCACGTGTGCATTTGTCATAAAAACAAAAACATGCCGTGATTAAAAGATGTAATTGGTTTTTAAAAGTAACATTATTGTCAAAACTGACCAAAACTATTTTATATTTCATTTAATAACTTAAAAGTAGAGAGGAACATTTATATAACTTTCTTTTCTTTTTTAACAAGTATAAAGCCCTCTTATCCACTCCCCCAGTTTGATTAGGGAAAAAGATATTCCCTAGAAAAAAATTACTGAACAGAAATCCATCGGAATTCCTTATGTTGTTTTCTCGGTCCTTTTATACAGCCATGTCCCTTTTCAATTTCATATACTGGCCAGACCGAAAGAAAAATTGACAAATATCGCTGAGCTAATTTGTTGCATAGCTAAATCCCCGATTGCGATTTATCATTTTCACTCCATGGAAAATGGCAAGAGGGACATTTTTCGTGGAGACCAGTGCCTGTCAAGTTATTTAATTTTGACTGATAAAGTATTTGTAAACAGCAACCTGTCGCGGTATTTAAAAAAAAGCTCACACAAACCTGAGTAAGAGATTGACATGCATTGATTGTTGACAGTTTTAAAGGTACAGCATTGTCCCACGGTTAAAAATCGCTAATTGACGTCGATGTTAGACAGAGATAATGCGAGAAAGAATATATTTTTGACTTTATTACGGCAGGCTATTAAAGTGGCATGAGGTTGAAAAAGTCCTAATCTGACGCAAGCGTTTCCCGTTTCTAGTTATGCAATACGACACTAGCTAGGAAAAAACGCCGCCATAACTCAGATTCATGTTTCTTTTTGATAATTATCAGTGCAATTTATTATTTTCTTCACGGCGTTGTGCCACATAGCATTAAAAGCTAACATAAGCCAGATACTGCTTGCACCCATTTATGTCAAAGAGCGGGCTTCACGGCTAATCTTAAGAGGGTATTCGATTTCTGATGTATGTCAACTGTCAGTGTGCTAATGGTTTGATAAATGCCTGCTATTTAAAATTTTACCGCAAAACGTAATAATTTTGTGAACGAAAACAATCATAAAATCATTTTGGAAAAAAATATTTTAGCCCTTTATTGAAATGAAAAATGTGTGGAATTTCCTTCTTCCTTTCATGGTCGAAGAAATGGCTCAGTAAGTACTGAAGTTTAGTTTTTTATAAATATGTCAAATAAACTTAACAGGACTCTACTCGATAACTCAGCTACACACTTGCTTTTTTCAACATGTAATAAATATTTCCTTCTCAAGTGCTTTCTTCCTTGTTGTATCCAAAGTTAGTCATGTATATGTATATCGGCAAATGCATTAAGAATTACTGTTTTTTTCTTTGCGACCACTGCTTTCCATAAGTACATTCGCCATTTAAAAAAATCGACTCTAGCATCTATTTTTACAGTTTTGTCGTCAGCAACAATACATAATTATGCAAGATTACGCTAAGCTATTGCAGATAGCAAAAACTTATTAAGAGTCGAGGTAAATGTATTTTCAGAAACCGATTAATGACTTGTGTCAAACCAAAATATAGAGACCCCGAGTTTCAAACCAGTCGTACATGTAGATACGTCAGCATTTTACCCCAAACCTGTAGATACAGTTGTGTCAATGATTTCTTTTTTATAGATAAGCCTAACAATAACTAAAAATTTACCTTTTAAAGCGGGGCTATATATGCATACACATATTTTTGAATGCTTTCCCTGTAGTAGGGCCTGTACACGACTGTTTCCACCCCTCCCCCCTCCTCTCTTGTAAGGCGCCCCCGCCGTGAGATATTTATCTAGCCCGCCGCCAGTGTATTTACAGGCTGTCAGCCGATGAACTACAGCAGTTAATCATCTCAAGTTGACGCGAGTCAGCCGGTTCGAAGTATCGCCTGTGTCACTAATTAATTTACCTACACGACATATCTATCTACCACCTGGGCTGTAACATTATTATTTACCCAATTAATCTTGTGAAATCAATGCAATTTTTATGGCTTTATCTTGGGTTAAAAAAACCCTGTTTGTTTACAAGAATTTCTGTGGGTGTTTGGAGGGCGGATGGCTTAGGTAGACATTACTTTTCGTGTAGTAGCGTTTGGATCTTCCTGATCTAAAATCAAAATACTCTTGATTTAAAGAAATACAAAACATTCTTTGTACTATCATTGTCAATACTTTTTTTTACTTGGTAAAGCAGTGAAACATTTGTAAAAGTGCCATGTTTTAGTTTTTCAGAAGATTGTTTTAAAGAAAACCTGATTTTTTGTTGCTTTATACTCCATTATTTGAACTCGCATAGTTTTGCCTTTTGCCATAACATGATAATAATGATGACCTGCAATGATTTATACATTTTGATATTTGTTTTAAATTTCTGTTTTATTTCAGTGTCGAAGAGGATTTAAGAGTGGGTGAAGCGATGAATGTTTTAAAAATATCTCACAGTGATGGATATATCTTAAAAAGAAAACAAGCCGAGGAAGCCGAAAAATTATTAAGGACTAAACTGGCATGGCTCCCTAGAAATTTCACAGTGCCAAACATCTTTCTTCAATCCGACAAGCAAATTGTCTTTATGCAGGAAGGAAAGAAAGATAATCGAACACTCGTGTTTGTTCATCATCCACGGGCGGCTGGGGGTCACGTGATAAACTGTCTGAACAAGTTTTCTTATACCAAAAATATGGCTATGTCACCAGTGATGAATTCCAAAACCAGGTTACTATGGGATGCCGGAAATCCTGATACTGTTACATTTCAAAATCGAATCAGCATCCATCGAGGGGGGTATGCGTTTGGAGTTTGCGAAAAGCTTCAACGAAATTGTCACTACTTTACTATGTTTCGTGATCCTTTTGATACTATGGTATCTTTATACCAGCATTGCCTTGATATAGGAACACATGAATATTGCTCACTTTTAAAATCGAAATTTGTATCTTTGCGCGACTGGATTATTGAAAATAGCGGACTTTTGTTAAACCAGTTTTTGTACTCTTCTCACATTTGTCTCGCTCATCGCTTAGATTCCTCTACAGAGACTTTGAAATATCCGTGCTGGCACCGACAAAAACTGGAAAACGATAGATTAACTGACAAAGAAAAAGAAAACGTTGCTAATTATATAGCCCGCAATCTGAGGCGATGGTTCTCAGTGATAGGGGTGTTCGATAAGTGTGACGAATCCATGGCTATGTTTGAGCATGCTCTTGGAGAAACTTTCTCAAAATGTTCTTCAAACAGAAATGTGAGGTCATTTCAAGAGGAGACAATGATGACAAACAAAGCTCATTTATTGTCTAACGAAGACAAGTTGTCTGATGACGATGACAGCGAGGAGTATGAAGATGACATTGACATGCTTAGAGACGATTTCTACGTACAAAGGGCTCTGTCGCCCTCTAACACGATTTATGCAGAGGCTAAACGGGTATTTAACATTCAGAGACAAATTTTATACAATAAATTGAATAGCAACTGATTTTTATTCTTTTTTTTCTGTCTATATACATGTATGCGATGTAAATCTTAAGAATTAGAAGCGTCTATATGGTCAATAGCTACATTTCCTAAATAAAAGAGTTACTTTGTCTGATGTGCTAGCATCTTAATTATCCTAGCACCTAATTATCTTTAAATATTGTGTATTCATTTGTCAGTTAAATTTCTACGATCACATAATAATTTACTACCATCGATCATTGGAGCTACATGTTTTAAATTTTGGTACCAAATCAACTTGAAATACTTGTTAGATTGAGTTTCTATAATTTTCATCTATTAAAAATGCGTCAAAATAAATTAGCTGACAAAGTCATTAAAAAAGGAATAATATATCAAAGAATTACTTAAAATTGAGGAACGTCTCGTTTGTTCTTAAGAATGTACCAAACGATATAAAATCACATATGTATGGAAAAAACCCAGTCATTTTCTGAAAAATAAGAGTCAATCATTTTGTTCATCAACAATTATGTGATGTCTTGCATATTTAGATTAAAAATCGTACTTTATTAATTCAGGCGGAAAGAGTTAAAATATCATTAAAATTGAAGATTAACTTCTGGCGTTTTTTTTAAGGTATATGTTTATTATCGGTGACACCTTTCTTTTAAAATTTCATTCACAAATGCTTTTTAGAATTATAAGTATATTAGAGCGACCCGTTGTTCGAGGCTGATACTGTAAATATAACTAAAGTATGTAAGCAAAACTTATTTTTGAAGAATACCAATAGTATGATTAATATGTGCTTGGGATGTTTGACATTTTAAACGTTTATAGCTCATACCCAAAGAATTTACAAAACTAAACTATATTTAGTCGTTTCATGTATTTATAATAGGTTTTCCGGAATGCTACTATTAATATAATGACAGCTTTTTTCTGGACAAGAAATATTGCTGTTGAGGTATCACCCCAGTAATGAACCAATCGAAATATATATTTCAGAATGATTTTTTACTTGAGTTGCATTTTTGAAAGTTCCCTTTATTTGCAATATCTCCTACAACGATGTTAGATGATTTTTCATTACTTTTTGTAAATGCACCGTCTACCTCGGGATTGTACAGAATGATTACTTACATCACATAAATCACAAAATACATCTATTGTATTTCATTGGTTTAAAATTATAGTATTGATTTATAAGACATAATGGTACGAGTCTCCTATGTAAAATACTGTATAGTATGTTGTTCTACTTGTGTAAACTAATGGCTCATATTTATAAGAGAAATAACTTTTCCTCGGAATTTTCTTGTCAGCGCACTAACAAACTGGTTTTATAGATTAGACAATGTATATTCTGTGTAATAAATACCAATAACATTATCAAATAAAGAGAGATCACTTTTACGAGAGTCTGAGGGCAATATCCATGATGTATTATAAGAAAGACAATCGGGAATAATGTCAATTTTAAAGGACTATACATATGGTATGGGCCTAAATGGCCCCCTAAAAGGAATATCACCATTTTACTGTGATTCTTTGTTTTCTTTGTACAGATATATATGTGGTGTGTTAACTTAATGTTCATTTTGATTCAAGTGCCCACAATTTAGAAATACGGCATTGTAAAGACAACCTTTTCCCGCCATTTTTGCATTTCAGCATAAAAAGCTTGTTTTCAAGCAGTTTTTCTTTCAGGAAACATAGAGCGCATGCTTGAACCAACAAAATATTTTAATCAGAGATATATCTAGCCAAGTCTAATAAGTGACAAAAAATTTGTCCTGGTTCAAGCATGCGCTCTATATTTCCCGTTCGTAAAAAGATGGGAAAAATGTCAATTTTCGACTGATTTTGATTGAATTATAATTCGCGTCACTTCTGACATCATATACTGCAAGTGAGTGCAAATAAATCAAACAAATATGTGAAAAATATATTTTATATCAACTCTTCTAAATTATAACATAACATTTTATTGTACCCGAAACACTTTAAAAAGGTTGAATTATGGTGGCCAAATTTAACTCTTATCATATATAGTTCTTTACAGGCACGCATTTTTCACCTCACATTTGTTAGCAGGGGTGATTGAATTTTTTCAGATAGATGAAAAATTTACCTATAATCAGACTACCTGAAGGTGCAAATGATTGAATTCATCCTGGTTTGTTTTTGATGTAGCAAATTCAAACGTTTGTGCCTATATTTTGTACAATTTACATGTATATCCAGGCTCAAAAGGATGAGTAAAGGTGGCAAAATCTTTAAGAGTGAATTATATTACGTATATTGTTTTCCAAGAAAGCGATCATGTATCTTACTATTCTACAAGAAAAGTACAGATACATTGTATAATTAAATGCTGGTAATATTATTTGTTCCTGGAATGTACCTTCACTAGATGGTTACTAGTATGTTTGGCAGAGTGACTCCATTCGCATTCATGAAGATTAATTAAGTGTTAATAAGGACAAAACTCGTAAATCATTATCTGAATTTTCATTTATGGTGACTTTTATCTAAATAATATTTGCACAAGTAAATATACTCTACGAGGGTCAATCAAAAAATACGAAGACAATGTGGCTGTGTATCATATTTTTTTTTCATGATAGTCATACTTAACAGATTAATCTGTGCATCAACACTTATGTCATTGATATGCGAAGTTTTAGTCCATTTGATGAAACGGTATTTTTGTTACTCCTTTTTAAAAACAACATGTTTTGTCACCACGGCGCACGGTAACGTTCAAAACATGACGTCAAGATTAAACACGCACAGTTTATAGATAAACCCCATCTTTATATCACGCTTAGTCTCTTGTGCCTTTCTCCTTACAACTTAAAATGGCACTGAACCCTTTAACATCTTATTTTCACACATTTGTTCGAGAATCATAAGTTAGTTCTTCGAAGTTTTCATTTTCTAACCGTGTATCTTTTAGTTTACAGTAGGGATATCCCTGAACGTCGGTTAACGATACTTATTTTTTGACCAAATATTTACAGATATTCTACTCTCTCTCGGACTGTTTTATATTCAAAATACAATTGCCACCATCCCCACAAAATTTATTACAGTTTAACAGAAACCTGCAAATAATTGTTGACTTATTTTTTGCACCATTGAGCATTTTCACAACTTGTATCAGCTTTTTCCTGGGTTAAATCCATTTTGTTTGTACTTTTCGTTGCGCCGTGACGTCCGGCGACGTTGATGTTTTTGGTCAATTCTAAAGAGGACTACCTGTCCTAAGTTACAAATATATGTTCGACAAAACAAAATATCCTGTCATTATTTGGAACATTGAATTCCATGACTATACTTAATGTGAGGTTTCAATATTATTTGGTTTTAAGCCCAATTTATATAGATATTACTTTCAACATTATATGGTTTATTGTTGACATAACACAAATGTTGACCGTGCGCCGTGACCTCATTTTTGCAGGATTTGATTCTAAATAATTCTTAGAAATAAAGGAATTTATTAACTTTTTTTCTTGCAAATTGTTTGAAACTATTGCTAAATTATGTCTTCCAAATTTAGTAATGATATGACGTTAAGTAACATAGCTATGACAAAAGTCTTCGTATTTTTTGATTGACCCTCGTATTAATATATTTTTAAACTTTATCTCTAAAAAAGAGAAGTATTATTACAAAAGTTGTGTCCCTTGGCCACCATCTTTGGGAAAACCCCATGGATTTCTCACAGTAGCCTTTGTAGTTTAGAGGTATGTACAGCGTTGTGATTTTGAAATTAAAAAAATCTGTTTCCGTGTATATTTTGATTGCGCCAAGATGGGGCAACCTGCACATAAATTAAACTCAAAGAAATTATACATTACAGGATGCGAAAATATTTTGTAGTATTAAGAAGAAAAGCTGTTTTTTCTCCATTTGACCTTTGGGTTGACTATGTAAAGGAAGACAACTTTTGCCTGCTTATCAATTCATTTAATTTTCAATGTATGTTCTTAAGTATATCATGAATGAAATACCTTTTAAGATAGTCTACTACTCGAGTGACTTCATAGACTTTGATTGTTTTCGTAAACACTGTATTGAAAATACATATATGTATAATTTATCAACTTTAGAAAATCACAGAATTGTTGTAGAGAACTTGTGTCAAAAATACTGCATTAGTGGCAGATCAATGTGTAATTTAGTGCGTTTTTGGAAGCTTTTGACCAATAACAATCAATATATTACCCTTTTAAATATGGAATTTGTTAATCCATTGAAGTATGTACATAGTGGCATTTACTACTTTTAAAAACCTACAAACTTTATAACATTTTAATTAGACAAGGTGTCCAACAATTAATTGCAAGAGAAGAAACACTACTTAAAGCGAAAAATTGCTGAGTAGGGACCCACCTTTAACTTTAAATTCATCTTTGTTCACGTGATTAACTAAAAAAATACTTACCTTATTGTTCTTACGAGTCCAAAGTTTTCAACTGTCGGAAACATTCGGTTTAATAAACTCTTTCAAATTGTAAACTTAACTATAGTAAATGTGAATATCAATATTCCTATTGTATAATTTATATCTAAAGGAAGAAGGTGATTCAGGGCATACGATGAGCAGTGAGTTCAATATTTTTCGTGAATGTATGCGACATTGTAATACAATACATTGTAGCTCATATACGTGCAATACACTGTTTAAGATTAATTCAAAGCATGTGCAGAGCTACTAACACAGGGCAACTGCTAAGTAGGTTATATTTTTACTGCGAAATAACAAAATTTCACATTTATAAAATAAAGTACTTTTAAATGAAAAAACGTGTTTGTTTTTTTATTATTTAAATATAATCAATGTATTCCAATCCCATGATTTATGGGCAAAAAGTACAAGATATTATGCTATTTAAAATTAAAATGAAAAGTCGAACTTCGTGCATTATGGGCACTTCCATGTTTAAACTTCATCGAAGAAAGCAACCCGAGAGAATTCAAATAACCAAAAGAGGAAAAGAAAGGGTACCCAGACTGATTTGCCCATAGTCCCAATGGCAATGCCGATCGACCAAAGCCTCAGCTCATACATTGCAGAGAAACCAATAGTACATAGAACATGCAGTATGTGAAGAAAACTGCACACAGGGATGATAACAAGTTCACTCTTTGGCGCTGTCCTGAGCTCTGTTCGTATCCAGTCTCCTTAGAGAGCTAGACTATAAATAGTTCAAATCTTGTCAGGCACATATTTAAATCTGCTAAATATAATGCCATAATAGGTACCAGACACTGCCTCCACCATGCAGACCAGTGGGGAGTAGAAACAGGAAAGGATGCTCTCCAGTTCTACCTGACACTACAAAATGCCGGGACTGATTTAACAACGGATGCATCTCAGCTTACTACCTTTCAAACCCATGTCTTTTTAGAAGCATCCAGTGATGGTTGGGAGCATGATAAATCCATGTCTGGAGGAAACCTAAGAGGAATTCTTGAGCTAATGTCCCTACCCGATCTCTTAATCAATGACTACATTTATTGAACAAGTTTGTGAACTTTTTCAGGTGGATATATAAGTTACAAATGATGGGCCTAAACTGAAGAAAAATCACAAGCACCATATAAACGACTCGGACCGTGTAGTAAGCGACCAACGCGCTAGGTTCCGATCGTCATCGAAAAGAAGATACTTCTTGCCTAGATGGCCGAGTGGATAGCGCGGTGTCCGCTCATTTTTCAGTGTTGCTAGGAGAGTGGTTTCCAGAGGTCGTGAGTTCAAGCCCCAGCCGGGGCTTGAGGTGGAGCTGTAGCAAATATAGTGCCCGCCACGTTATTTTTTTACAATCCTATTCTATCGTATCGTGTATCAGTCCTATCGTACCCTGCGTCATACTATTCTATAGTGCGTTAATCATATCATATCATATTGTACTTTATTCCTATCAGGCTTATCGTTCAATTTAAACAGTTTTTCCGTTTATCCTATCGTGTTAATCGTTTCGTGCCTTTTCATAAGCAAGTCAATGTATTTCAACGTTACCATTCGTTAACGTTACAAGTCGTTCGGTGCGCCGTGTACGAAAATTTATCGAACAAGAAATGTCAAATCCTATCCAGCATTCTATCATGATACTAATTTCACGTATTTTGTTTTATCAAAATTAACCAATATAACATGTAAATCATAATTTTATCTGTAACACCTCTGCGAATGTTATTGTCATTTAAATTTGGACCACGTGGTGTTATTTGACCCTTGCAATTTCGCAATAAAAATCCTGCCTCATGTTTATAGTTTTTTCCTAGAATCTAGGTACCTGTAGCCAAATATAAAATCTAGACGTCCATTGATTTTATACTTTATCTTCAGTATCTAGTGAATAAACTGAGTTCTGGAAATTAATATGCCAATAGAAAAAAAAGGTTTTTTCTTGCTGTTGCCACAATAAACATGCTTAGTAGCCCCACTAAAGATTAATTTTAGATCCGCGCCTGACCTAGTAAAAGCATCAATTAATAGTGAAACAGACTATACATTTCATGCAGAATGTTCCTTGAAAATGACTTGATATATTAAGTTTTTATACAAAACAGACACCCATTCTTTTTTTTAAAGCATGGTATTGCACACCAAAAGCATCAAACATGGCTATGATTTTATCAAGCAACCAAGTGTTTGTATTTTCAACCACGTGTAGAGTGGTTGAACACGAACGGTAACTCTGTTCTGAATATCATCGTTTAATTTAGATAATCGCTAGATGATGAAAGAAGACATATTTTGTATCTTAATAGATTTTCATGTTTTAACTAAAATCAAAGTAGAATGTGATATGAAAAACGACCAGTACTTACATATTTTGAGAATATTATCCGAACACATATACTTCCGCTCGAAATTTCACAAGAAGCGAACAAATCTCGGGGAAGTCTCGTGAACTTTCACTCGAGCACCTCTGGATTTATTACATACTTAGCAACGATAATGAAGACATTCCGAACACATTCGCAGGGGTGTGTAAGCAGTTGAAATATAAAAATTATGTAAACTTTAAACTATCGAAGTTCATAGGAACAAGGTAACATGTTTACCTTTACATCGAGTATAAATATTAAATCGTACGCGTGGTGTAGACATGCGTAAACGTTAACCTTATGTAATACAATTTTTTTAATGCATCATTTTTTGCAGAAACAAAAGTATTTATAAAATAATTAAATTTACTTACAACAAGAGTTGTAATTTAATTGAACCCGCTATTTTCCGTGTGATATTTGATCTCGGGCTGAAATGTTCTTGGCGATCGGCTCGTGTGTGCAATAATCAGGTAGTGAAAACAATGTTACAAATCGTACGCGGAATGTTTATCTGCGTAAATATATTTTTTCAATTTGTATGTAATATAATAAAAGGTATTTAAAAAGATTTTATATTAATTTTTATTTAGAACAAGAGTAGCATTTTAATTTATCCCGATTTTCCCATGTGATTTGATCTCGGGCTGAAATGTTCGCGGCGATCGGCTAGGATGTTCGGTAGTGAAAACAATGATATCATAACAATACAGACATTTTATTAATTTGAGCTCATAATTAACAAAAAAATTAACTGTTCATTTTTATGGAATCTATAAATGATGCAGCGATGCTTAATTACTCAAAATTTGTTAATAGCACTATTCTGCATAAATCTTGCTTCATACATGGTCTTTCTCTGCCATTAGGTTTATCGTGAAGATCGTCTAACGCGATAATACGTTTATCATGAACATCGTTTATCATTTTCGGTCGTATATCAATCCTATCGTATCTTGCGTGTATTCTGTTCTATCGTGTGTTAATCTTAACCTATCGGGCGTGAATCCTATCCAATCGTTTACGTATAAAACTAACGATATAAACATGTATATCCATTTTACTTATACATTTGTAACAATATGTTACTTGCCTTTATTAACAAACAAGATGCATTTAATATTAAAAATTGATGATTTTTTGTCCTTTTAAATGAATCACAGATACTAAAAAACTAAGAAAGTCTTAAAAAAAAGGTGATTTATCAACACTAAGCCCTTATTTGTAACTGTGCTTGGAAATGAAATATTTTGAATTAATCAAGAAAATATACCTAAAGATACAGTGTAAGTCACATGGTGAGCAACGAGTTCAATCTTTTTTCTTAAATGTATGCGACATATAACACAATTCTTTGTAGCTCGTGCCCGTGCAATATTTATCTTCCCCATGTCTGTGCATTAATGAGTAACGAAATTTTAACCTTTAGAACGTATATAGAACGTTATCAATTATACTACAAACATTATAGTCTCAAACGACTATCTGATATATTGCATATCAAAAATATGAATGGAAACAATAATAGAGTGGTCCAGATTTTCAGCATAAACGTCAATAGTGACCAGGATTACCAAAGGTATGCTTCCCGCCGGAAATCGTCTGTCGTTCGCGAGATTTCCGGTCGGATCCACTCCGTGCTGAATCGAGATGAGGAGGAAGATGTGGACAGTTCAGTGGACGGCGTGTTCCGGTTGAGAGGACAGTTTGACATAAGGGATGTTGTTCCTAGCGACAGTCAACCGACCGTGGAAGCGCAACATTTTCAAAGGAGGGGAAGCTCTTTATCGAATGGGTAAATTGGTGCATCATAACTCTGAACAATATTTACTTTTTTAAATGATGTATTTGGTGTTTGCACATTTATCAAATAATGATTGAAATCAAATTTTTAATCTGTGTCAAAATATTATGTCGTTAATGATTTAGCAAACATAAATTTCTCGTTTGTTATTTTTTGTATATCAGTCTATTTGAACATTTATATAAGGGGTACCTTATCCTTAGTCTACGGGTTTTTTTTTTTACGTGTAACGTTATTCAATGTACATGCAATTATCTCTCGGTTTTACTACAGGCAGACTGATACTTTGCCACAGTTAACCGTTCGAACGCCTGTAAATGTACGGAAATGGTTCGTCTTAATCAGCAGCTTCTTCAATATGATGATCACCGGGGGATTCCCATTCAACATGTCGGTCCTCTTTGTAGAGTTTTTAAATGCATTTGGAAAAAGCAAAGCGGAGACTTCACTGGTGCAATCGGTTTGCATAGGAGTCTTTTTTATTGGAGGTAAAGCTGGTCAATGAGCAATAGGAAAATTATATTGTTCCATTCTGTCTACAAAGAAAGAAAACATTATGTACAAACTACAACAAATTGTTAAAAATATTTTCTAATTATATTTATTTCGAATAATTCATACAAAGTTTCCAGGGCTTGCTATTTCTTCTAAGGATTGAAATACGATCACATTGCTTTCGAAGACTTTGTGTACCCTGTAATATTAAACTATCAATTCCTTCCAGGTTTGATAACAGGTGGGCTGGTCACTAAATTTGGAACCAAGATTTGTGGTTGCTTTGGAGCCATGCTTTCTGCCACTGGAATTGCTGTTTGTTTTATAGCACCAAATCTGGAATTTCTTATCATTTTCATGGGAGTCATGTCAGGTTATATCAATTTAATTATAGAACGTTATTGTTAAATATATGATTGCTTAATGCTTAGTTCGATATTTCGTCATTTTGTTTTGTTATGTAATTCTTCATTATCTACGATTTTGAAACAAATGAAATCCACGTTAGTTTTAAAAGCACCCCCATAAATGACGGTAAGATGTCCAGCCTTACAAATAATGGACAAAAAAACCCCCAGAAAACATTCTAAAAAAATCATGTACTGTAATAAACGTTAATTAATGGACCGTGAAAGGTAAAACCTACATTATAAACTAATAAAACAGCTAATGGGAAGGAACACACATTATTTCATTTCCAAAAAGCATCTAATGTTTAACACCCTAAATAACACTAAAGACGACAGAACATTGAAACACTATGTAAAATCTTATATTGTCTTTCTCAACTCAAAAATCTAATATTGTCTTTCTCAACTCAAAAATCTAATATTGTCTTTCTCAACTTTATTTTTAAGACTAAAATAAAATCATCAACTATCCCCTTGATCACAATTCTCGAGCAGTAAAAATCACATTAGACCGTAGATTGAGACACACCTTACTGCGCCATTCTAAAAGCCCATTCAGGGTGGCACGGGACAGTTTTGATAATATATTCATGTATCAGAATTGTAAAAGGTTATTCTAATATTATCCTCTTTTAAAACAAAATACGCAGTGCTTTCATTTAAAAAAAAGGTCTTATACCCTCCATTATGTGAATGAAAGAACAGTTTCTTTTCCTGTACATATACATTACAGTAGTATAGAGAACTTGGTGGTCGTGGTTATTTTAAGACTACGTAGATTTTGAGACGAGCTTATAAAGGAAAATATTCAACATTCAAGGACGAAGGACCATATTCATTTTTACATTTATAGAGATTTTTATGAAAATTTTGTATGAATTAAATTAAAGATTTACCAAAATTCATAAATAAATATAATAAAAATCAAAATAGATTTTCCTTACGGACCATTTCATAAATTGTTAGTAATACTATAATTTAAAAAAAATCAGCAATATATCTTTTATCCAAATTAGAAAATATGATACTTATATGGTGGTTTTGAATTAATTTTATTCAAAAAATGGCCATGTCATCAATTTAGATTTTAAGGGGAAACATGCCAAAGTGTGGCGTGTTGCCATATTTTTTCAATTAATATCAAAGACATCTTTTGCGCAAACTCCAAGGAAAAGGTTGTGTACATCAGTTCGAGGCTGATTTATAAAACACAAACAACTGTTAGAGCGGCTGGTGTGTTTTCATGGTAAAATACTTTAAATTAAGGTTTCTCGACACACTTAAATTCTATTTGATGGATCCATAATGCCTCGAACTAGAATGTCTCGATGTCATTGGATGAATTGCGTCATGTGATTGCCTTATAAATATCTTTACACGGCGAGCGTCAAAATTTATACGGCAACATGGCGGACGTAACGTTATTTGAGCTGATTTTTTACACAAACGTTCAACCATACCTTTAATTTTTAAGCCCCAAAATATTTAAAGTGACCCCCTCCCCCCCCCCCTTTGCCTGTGGCGTAATATTATGATCATACAATATGGCATCCAGGTTTGCATAGACGACTGACGAGAAAGGTAAAAAATTAGAGAATTAAGCTATGCATTTTAATGTTATGTATTATCTTTTGTTTGTTTACAGATCAAACTTTGGGTCCAACAAAACAGTTATTAGGTTTGTTACTGACTTTGTACAGAAATTTGTGGGATCGGTAAAGTCCATAGAAGGCTCGGTTCCGCCTCGCCTTCTATGGACTTTACCGGCTCCGCCTTGCCTTCTATGGACTTTACCGACCCCACAAATTTACACAGTACACAGTCAGTAACAAACGTAATAAGTAATATTATCTTAAAAATGATTTCACAAAACAAAGACCAATATCGACTTTTTTTACTTTTTTTATTAAAAATATTTCAGAAAATCAAAGTTGTTATAATTTTATATCTTTTTAATCTAGGAATAAAATATAAAAAATAACAAATAGTCACATAAAGTACTTATCAAACAAAGATATTTTACAAGAAAAATGAAACGAAAATGCGAAGTTTAAAAAAAATTAATTTATTAAATTTGAACCTACCCCGATTAAAATAAAACTGATCCTGATCAGAATTATATTTAAAATTGAACTTTTACAAAAAATACTGCAGTTTATTCTAAGTGATTGATATGCATCATAAAGTAAGTAAATGATCAAACCATTTCACATCTAAACAACCTGGAATTTTTGCAAATTTGTGATTCCTGCCAACTTTACATGATTTTGTAGAATTATCAACAAATGTCACGTGACCATCAATTCAGGGAACCACACTAAGTGTCATACAAAGTGGCATTTTCTATACTGTTTCATTTTATATTACATTTATATCATGATAAAATAACTTTACATGAATATTTTGTTAGATTAAAGATGCATCATTTTATGAACATTTAAATCCGCTGATATTAAGCATAGTAAGCCTTAACAGTCCTGCGTCCCGTTCGCAGCTAAAACGATGTTTTTGGTTTTTATTAAAAATTACCCCCTCTCCCCCCCCCCCCCCCCCAAATCATATGAAATAATTGAGAGCCGATATTGTTGTCATTTTTGTCATTAAAAACGATTCTTTATCGATCCATCAAATAATGCACTGGTGTGTCGAGCCAGCTGAAGCACAGGGACAGTTTTATTCTATTTTTGATTCGAGTATTGAAGCGGGTCTGAATGTAAATTCTTTGTTCACTGGCTCAAACTATGTTAACTAAGTTGGTAGATGGTAATGTATAAATAACTTATTAATAAGCAATTATATAATTAACCCCAGAACTTTAACAAGAAGCTCAAACCTTTTTTTTTCGATTCTAGGAGCTGGATTTTCACTAAACGTGATTTGTGCATCAACAAGTGTTTCTCAAAACTTTTCACCTAAAGAAAGGATTCTTGCTCTTGCCTTTGTGTCCTCGGGTTCTGGCATTGGTGGGCTGAGCTTTCCTTTACTGCTACAGTACTTCATTGACAGTTTTGGCTGGAGAGGTTGCCTTTTAGTCATTTCTGGGATCGTTCTAAACCAGTTAGCATGTGGTCTTATGTCGGGCCCAGACCTGAAAAGACCAAAAGGCCCAAAACTTCAGCAAAATATGACAGACACCAACGAGACAGAAGATTCCAATACAACTTTATCCAGACTTAAGGCTTTACTGAAAAACAGCGTGTTCCTTGGATTCTGTTTTGCTTTATCGCTTGCACTAGCGGCATTTAATGGGTTTTTGGTATTTTTCGTCGACTTCTTTGAACAGAAGGGATTCGATCGTACTTCTGTAGTTTGGTTATATTCTGGGATGAATATTGTCAGCACGATTTTCAGATTCGTTCCGGGATTAATAGCACAGAGTCCGAAAATACCAAAACTAGCCATTCCTGCTATGTATGCCTTTCTTGGTTGTATAAGTCTAAGCTTGCTTCCATTCATGACCTCATATTCATTGAACGCTGTAGTTATAGCGCTCTATGGGATAGCCCTGGGAGGCGTGGTCACTGTGATATCCATTACGACCCTGGAGTTAGTGGGAGAAAAGACATATCCGACGGGGCTTGGAATTGTGTTGGCTGCTTCTGGAATTGCCAATACTGCGGGAGCTCCGATAGCAGGTAAATACACGGTATACACGTTTATCAATTTGATATCATACTCTATATACAATAATTTATATGAATGAAATATTTCAAACCCTTTATACGTGATAAAATACCTTTATCTCCAAATTGCTTTTTAGTTAAATTGTTCACATCCCAACCCATATATACATATTTTTTGCAGGTTATTTCCGTGACATCTCTGGGTCTTACACCTACAGTGTTCTATCCGGGGCTGGGGCTACTCTTCTTGCTAGTTTTATTTTTACCTGGGCCATGATCTATCAGAGACGACACGGTGATGATCCTCGGTCCAGATTCAACATGGAGATTGATGTGCAGGCGAGGCGGAAGTCGCGTAGACGATCTAGTATCCTGCCCTGGAGAAAGAGTGTTGATCTCGGATTTGCTCTTTAATATTGCAGAAAAAAACAAAGTGTCAATACGTTTTAACTTTTAGTATGGAAATGAATAAAATTTAATACTTTTTGAAATCTTATTCATGATGGTTGCATGGGGTTCTATAGAGCTGGATTTAGTGGATAATAGATAGAAACATTGTCGGTTCAAACACTAGTCTTAACAACTTTTTTTTTTTAAAAGAACAGACAATTACTTTTGCCTTCCAAAAAACCTATGAACTATACGCAGCTGCTGTAATAAAATTTTTAATAATAATTTAACATGTCTCACCTGAGTACATCGTGATTTGACGCATGCAAAAACAATCATGTTTGCGTGGATCTCTTTTGTTTTGCCAACATTTTTAAACACGACCATGTACATTAAGATTCTATAGCTGCAAGTTGTTTAATTTCAAAGTTGCTGCAAAACAGTTTATCACTTGCAAGTAAATTATAAAATATATATTTTAATTTTGTTATAGTGTTTAAAGGGGCATGGTCACGATTTTGATCAAAAATTATTTTTTCGATTTTAATGTTTACAGTGCTTCAGTAAGGCATTTTTGATAGGCAACCAAAATTTGAGTGTCACTTGATGAGTTATAAACGAGTTACAGAGCTTGCAATTCTTCCCTATGTAAACAAAGCGTTTGTTTACATTTTGAATGCTGAAGTGAAAATTCAAGTGTTAGACCTAAAATGAAAGTATTAATCGTTAGGAACTGTTTATTTATGCTTAAAATGAATAATAAGATGGACAAACCAGCTCGAAAACGATTTTTACCGGTATATTCGACATATGTAAACAAAAACAGGGCACGAGCTTTGTTTACATGACGAAGAATTGTGAGCCATGTATATTGGTTAAAACTAAACGACTGGCACCAAAACTTCAGTTGATCATTAGAAATGCATTCCTAAAGCATTGCAAATAATAAAAACAGCAAAAAAATTAACCAAAATCGTGACCATGCCCCTTTAATAGCTGAAAAATTCTTATTCATGGTATTTTAGTTATAAAATAATGTTTAATAGGTGTGGAATGTATTTGAAGATATGTTTTGTTGTTAAGTATCTCATTTCCAGTTCATTTAAAGGGACTACGACATGATTGAGCTCAAATTTTTCAAAATTTATTTCTCCATTTTTAATGCATAGAATGGTCAATATGGATCTTTTTAAAGTTTTGTCAAAATTTGGAAGTCAAATGTCAAGTTAAAAGCAATGTTGAATGATTACGTAAAGAGTGAATACTTATTTAGAGTATACATAGAAATAAAGATATGTTTATGTTGAATAAATATAATGAGACAATTCGTTTCTCGAATGCACGATTTTAGTTTTGATAGATAGAACTTTCCAGAACAGGGTAACCAAAAAAACGCGGTTTAAGTAATTAACGTCATGGTGGAAAGCTTAGGGCGAGTTAATCACCGGCAGTTACCTTGAACTCACAATTTTGGTTTAAGATATGCAAAAAAATGAATATACTATCGTTTTTAAATGCACATATACAGTTTTATACCACTACATATTGGAAGTAAACTTTATATACATTAATTTGTGAACCAGGAACGCATTGTGTATTATTAGACGATGTATGCATAAAACTTGGAAGTTGATTTGGTGGAGGAGGGGAGGAAGAATTGTGAGCCATGTATATTGGTTAAAACTAAACGACTGGCACCAAAACTTCAGTTGATCATTAGAAATGCATTCCTAAAGCATTGCAAATAATAAAAACAGCAAAAACATTAACCAAAATCGTGACCATGCCCCTTTAATAGCTGAAAAATTCTTATTCATGGTATTTTAGTTATAAAATAATGTTTAATAGGTGTGGAATGTATTTGAAGATATGTTTTGTTTTTAAGTATCTCATTTCCAGTTCATTTAAAGGGACTACGACATGATTGAGCTCAAATTTTTCAAAATTTATTTCTCCATTTTTAATGCATAGAATGGTCAATATGGATCTTTTTAAAGTTTTGTCAAAATTTGGAAGTCAAATGTCAAGTTAAAAGCAATGTTGAATGATTACGTAAAGAGTGAATACTTATTTAGAGTATACATAGAAATAAAGATATGTTTATGTTGAATAAATATAATGAGACAATTCGTTTCTCGAATGCACGATTTTAGTTTTGATAGATAGAACTTTCCAGAACAGGGTAACCAAAAAAACGCGGTTTAAGTAATTAACGTCATGGTGGAAAGCTTAGGGCGAGTTAATCACCGGCAGTTACCTTGAACTCACAATTTTGGTTTAAGATATGCAAAAAAATGAATATACTATCGTTTTTAAATGCACATATACAGTTTTATACCACTACATATTGGAAGTAAACTTTATATACATTAATTTGTGAACCAGGAACGCATTGTGTATTATTAGATGATGTATGCATAAAACTTGGAAGTTGATTTGGTGGAGGAGGGGAGGATCGCAGTCTTTTTACTGAAATTCTTATTTAAGACAGCGATTAAAGTTATATTGAGATGTGGCCTAATAAAAAACCAAAATTTAGGAATGAGATACATCCACACCTTAATTTGAAATAAAATAAAAAAGGTTTGTAATTTTTTGCAGTCAGATGAAAGAAAAAAATAAAGGTCATGTTGATGAAGCTTTGTGTCATGTTGTAAATATTGAATGACACAATGTTCATATTATTGGATAAAGTTGCAATAATTCCCGCGCTTGCGCGGGATACCATCTAGTGATATTGAAAAGGAAATAAATACATATGAATACTGGGGTTTCTTTTTTCTTTCATTTTTTCTTCTTAGAAAGAATATAATATTATATCAATGTACTATATTAGTATATCTGTATCACAATTTTTGATCAACCAAAGATGACGGATTAAGACTATTGTGCACGCTGTTCAATTTATGTTCTTGTAGATGTTTTATTTATATCATGAATAAGATATTTTATAAAGTTACAAGATAGCATATTTTGTTCATTATTACAGTGTACTTAACGCGATTTAAATTACTTTTGCTTCAATTACAAATTATTCATCTTTCAGAAATGTTCTGTTAAATGAAATATCCATGTTTTTTTCATTGTTATGATATCAACTTAGAGATACTTCTGTTAAATAACTTTTATTTCAAATTGTAAACTTTGATATATTGAAAATAGTAATAATGTATTCTGTGTGACAGTTCAATAGGTTATACTCTTTTACATAATTTCACCGCCACATAAAAACACTGGAATACTTAAAATATATATGTAAAGGATTATGTGAATGTACAATACCAGCAACGTTATTTTTTTTAAAAACAAAAACGATAGAATTTACGCACGATTTAATAGAATTAACATATTAACAAGTATAAAGGGATAAACGATTATCTGGATAAGAGTGTGGTCATGTTGAACGATCTTCTCGATTTATCTTTAATGGCTTTATTTGATGTACGAAACAAGATAATAGCAGAATTTCTATTTATCATTGAATGTCACCTGCTAATGGGAATTTTATTGACAATAATGTTACTGCAACTTTTCCTTTATTTTATCTATTAAAATCCTGTTGGCCTACGTCTTCACCACCTGCCAACCATACGAATCATCCAATAATTCATAAATTTTATTCAGAATGCCTACAAAGACTTCCAGTTGCACCACCATTAGCCTTGACCTCAATCCCAGCATCTTCTACATCAACTCTGTCATTTTAAGATCCTTAAGATCCTCCATAGTACCCTGATCTGGCAGATCTCAAAAAAAAAGAAAAGATATGCTGCACTGAATTGAAGTTGCAGAGGCAAAAAAAAACCACCCATAACCTCACGTACATCCATGTTTTGGGGTTTTTAATAGTTGTAGGAGTTATCTTGCTTGTTACATGTATCTCAAAAACTGCGAAATAATTACCTTTTCTACATATAACACAAGTAATAGCTTTCCCAGAATGCTTGCCTGATTGAAAAAACTATTACATTTGAAGCATGTATCAGTAACGTAAATAAATATAATATTTGGTGCATGCTGTTCAAAATGTCATAAAAGAAACGTGGAGATTCAAGAAATAACTTCTTTAATTAAAGTGAATAAACATTTTGTGCAATTAGATTATTGCATAATTTTAAATTATTTCCGGGAAAAAACCCAAATAATTGTAAGCAAGCTTGAAAGCGGAAAAGATGTCAATTTTTGAATTGATAAATTAATTTTAATAAGATTTCAAAATTAATTGTTAAATTACTTTTAAGTTTCGAATTAATCTAAGTTTTAAATTATATTTGTGAAACATCAAACCCATTTTCGACGTCAATTATATAGGTGCGAAAAAATTATGAAGATAACATTCTGCTTTACCTTTCACCTCTACGATGACATTTTTGAATGAACTCGTCCATGGATCAATAAGGAAGGGGTAAAAACATTTTTTTTGTCTTTTTGCCATTTAATATATTATGCACATGTACTTTAGATCGAATGTTCTAAAGAGTTATCTATTAAACGTACACTCGCTAATTGTTTAGTGTACATTAAAACCCGCATGTAACACACTTTTCAAGATGAATAAAATCGTACCGTGGAGCAAAAAAGTGCGGCATATGAAACAAAACTCTCCCTTCAGCGATGTAGTTCCTCCAGTAAATATTTCAGACTATACATGAATATATCTTACTTAAATCCAAGCAATTGATTTATCTGAAAATACAAACCCAAAATCAATTGTTACTTACATTGAACCGTAGTAGACAATAGGTGTTGTTGCAATGATCCCCGCCCATTTCTCCGTTTAAACAAAGCTATCCATTTATAATTTTTTTTTCACAAACGAATAGTAGACGTACAAAACATGAACACAAATACATCAAGTTATTTCACATATTCTGATAGGTAGGCGGGTGGTCTCGAGATTCTTCCTGACCTGGTTACCGAGGGTTTGCTGTTTGCCACGGGATTTTCCTGACTTGAATGTGGGGTATTAACATTGGACACATCACCAGAATTTTCACTTTCACTTGGTACAGATTCAGTCAATTGTGGTTCAACTTCTGGGGGTAACATCTGGAAGTTGGTTTCCCGCGATTTCAATATCTGGCTACACTTTCTCCTAAGAGCTCTTCCATGTTGGTTCAATATGCTGTCTGAAGGGTTTCCAAGGTTCTGTTGAATGACTCCTGGTTCCCAATTTCGATTTTCTGGATTCTGCATACGAATGATCTCTCTCTCTCTCTCTTCAATGTGCGGTAATTTAGAACAGGTTTGGTCATGGAAATATTTCTGTTTCATCTGACGAAGTTGAAGTTTGGAGAGTTGAAATTCCAAAGGTTTTGGCTCCAACCATGTTCGAGTTGTGGGAATCTTTGAACGAAGACTTCTGTTCATCAACAGCTGTGCGGGTGATTTTCCAATTCCATCAATAGGTGTATTTCTGTACTCTAAGAGAGCAATATTTGGATCACCGTTGCTCTCTATCGCCTTTTTGAGCAAGTCTTTAATGGTCTGAATGCAGCACTCTGCATGACCATTCGAACGTCGATAACGAGGGCTTGATGTTCTGTGTGTAAATTCCCAATCCGATGCAAAACATTTAAACTCATGACAACTAAATAGCGGTCCATTGTCTGAAAATAGTTCTAGTGGTATGCCATTTCTAGCGAATATTGTTTTGCATGCTGCAATGGTAGATCGGGCTCGTAAATCTGGAAGTGGTATGATGTCTGGGTATTTCGAGTAATAATCCACCAATAACAAAATTTAATAGTCTTTGCCCTTGAAATGAAAAATGTCTGCTCCAACCTTTGTCCAAGGAGTATTCGGTATTTCATGTGGAATGAGAGGTTGTTTGATGTTTGATTTTCGGAAGGAGTTGCACACTCCACAAGACTGAATTAACTGTTCCATGTCATAGTTCATGTTCGGCCAAAATATTATGTTCCTGGCTCTCTGCTTAGTTTTCACGATACCAAGGTGAGGTTCATGCAGTTTGGTAAGCATCTGGCGCCGCAGTGATGATGGTATCATTACAGACTGTCCCTTGTACAATAGTCCATTCAAGACGGTAATTTCACCACGGTAGTTCCAGAACATCCTGACACAAGTTGGAACTTGTTCACGAGTCTCAGGCCATCCTACTCTAACAATGTCTGCTAATGTTTGAAACTGTTCATCGGCTTCTGTGGCATCCTTCAATTCTTGAAGCTTTTTCTCTGTCATTGGAAGTTCTTGTTCAATAAAGTTCACATCAATGTCCTCATCTACTAATGTCTCTTTGCACTCTTTCAAGAAAGCTCTACTCAAAGCATCGGATATAAACATTTCTTTTCCAGGTATTTCAGTTGTACATCATAGCGCTGTAAACGCATCAGCATTCTCTGTAGTCTTGTAGTAGCTTGGTATAATGGTTTGCGATGAATTGCTAACAACGGTTTGTGATCTGTTTCTATGGTAATCGAACGACCGTAAATATAATGGTGAAACTTTTCACATCCATATATAACTGCAAGCATCTCGTGTTCTATTTGTGCGTACCTCTATTGAGTTTCAGTAAGAGCTCGTGAGGCATAAGCGACTGGTTGCCCATTTTGTAACAATACAGCACCCAATCCTTTGCAGCTAGCATCAACGGAAATTGTGACGTCCTTCTCAAGGTCTTATATCTTTAGCACAGGGGCTTGTGTCAATACTTCTTTTAATCTAGCAAAACTGTCAACTTGTTCCTTTTCCCAGTGCCATACAACATCATTTTTGGTAAGTATTCGGAGTGGTTCCGAAACATCTGCTAAGTTTGGAATGAATTTGGACACATACTGCACTAGTCCAAGGAATCTGCGGACACCTTGTATGTCTGTTGGTTCCGGCATACTCACGATGGCACGTACTTTCTGCGGATCCACCTTGAGTCCATCTTTCCCAATAATGTGACCAACGTACTTTACTTCAGGTACTCTAAGTTCAACTTTATACCTGTTGTTCCAGCATGTGAATAAGGTTTTCATCATGTTCCGCGTTGTTTTCTCCATGTACTAGTGTATCGTCCACTAAACACTCAACACCAAGTGAGTCTGAAAATAGATCCTGTACACGTTTTGAAAACACTTCTGAAGCTGACGAGATTCCGAAAGGAAGTCTCAGGTACCGGTATCTACCGAATGGTGTATTGCAGGTAAGTGCTTTAGAACTTTCCTCATCGAGCTGAATATGCCAAAAGCCATGTGTGGCATCAAATCTTGAGAAGACTTTGGCATTTGGCAGTCGTTCAATAATTTCTTCTACGGTCAATAGATGATAATGTTCTCTTTTAATGTGCTGATTCAAATCTTTTGGATCCACACAAATGCGAATTTTTCCTGGTTTGCGTACTGTCACCATACTGTTGACCCAATCTGTTGGACCATCTTGTTTCGTTATCACGCCCAGATCTTCCATTCGCTTTAATTCATCTTGTACAGGTTTAAGTAACGCTGCGGGTATTTTCCTTGGTGGGTGAACCACTGGATTTGCACTTTTGTCTATTTCAATGTGGTACTTTCCTGGTAGTTTTCCTAAACCACTAAAAATATCTGCATACTGTTCGATTAATTTGTCTTTTGACATACGCACGTTCTTGTCTATTGACTCTGCTGGTATGTGTTGTATTAATCCCAAACGAGCACATGTTTCTTTAGAAAGGATAGGAGTGCTTCCCTTGTTTTCACTTTACGAATGCGGCATCTAATGTCAACTTTTCCATCTGGTTTTATGACGTCACAATTGTAGGTAATCAGGTTCACATTCACACTCTGTAAGTGGTTCCGAGAAATCTGTAGCGAGTTGAATACATTTCGCGGTATTTTGTTTGCTTGAGCTCCTGTATCCAGCTTGAATGTAACTGGTACATTGTTAATAGTCACAGATTCTGTCCACGGTAGCTCTTCATGAATACTGTCCACACTCACTATGCCGAGGTATAGGTCCTCTTCTGTTTCCTCTAGCGAATGTACACTTGACTTAGATCCAGTCTTGCAATATTTAGCATAATGATTTGGGCTTTTACACTTGTAACAGAGTTTGTTGTATGCAAAGCATTTTCCCTTCTGATGTTGACTACCCAACTGCCGCATGGTTTACCTGTGTGCGTACTTTGGACATTGGCTTTCTGTTTTCTGTGAGTCTCACTACTATTGTGCTGTTTTTCATGGTTATGCTTCTTGGATACAGCGTGGGTGGATACAGCTGCCACTGGTTCTTGATATAAGGTCTTCAACTGATGTTCTTATAATTCAGATGCTCTGCATATGTCTATACATTTAACGAGTGTTAAATCTGCTTCTCGCAAGAGTCTCGCTCTGCATGCTTCATTCGATATACCACATACTATTCTGTCCCGAATTAGTGACTCTTTCAAATCACCGAATGCACACTGTAATGCTTTGTTTTTCAAGTCTGTGACATAGTTATCAATAGTCTCATGAGTTTCTTGTTTACGTGTGAAAAATATGTGACGTACATATGTCAAATTCTTACGTGGTTCGACGTAATCCTGGAAGCATTGAATCAACACATCTAATTTATCTACATCCTCCTCTGGAATTTTGAATGTGTTATAAATGCGTCTCCTTCAACACCGGCAACATGTAAAAACGTAGCAACTTTTACCTTGCCTGCTTTCTCGTCGATTCCCGACGCGATCAAGTATAGGCAAAATCCTTGCAGCCATTCTTTCCAATTTTCGGCCAAATTCCCTTCAAAACCTAGGTGCGACGGAGGTATTAACTGCTCCATAACTCAGTGACTGTTCACTTCTGACACCATGTATTGTCTTTTATTGAGACAACGATTTACTTACAACTAACACCGCCATGTGTCTTTTCTAGAATGCTCTTTTATTGTCACACTATACACAAAACCATGCATGGTCGACCCGACCAATTCCGGATAACACAAATTACATCACACGCGTCATGACGTCCGGCAACAACAAAATATAGGAGGTGGTTGAAACACATTAACTTACTGTCACAAATGCAAACAAAAATGGGATTGGAAATAGAAAATTATACATGTAGTTAGATACAATACAAAATATAACAGACAAATGATTTTTTTTTAAATATTTGCAACATAATTGCAAAATGTTGTGGCTATTGTCATTGCATTATTAGATTGACTTCGATAGTTGAAATTAAATAACGTATAGAACATGCATGCTAGCCATTACTCTGCCAAAACACCTTTATCCAATGTCTATCTGATGTATAGCATATCAGAAATTTGAATGACAACAACAAAATTGTTTAGATTCAAAATGTGAACAACGATTACCAAAAGTATACTTTGCACTGGAAATCGTCCGTCGTTCACGAGATATCCGGTCAGATCCAACACGTTCTGAATCAGGTAGACTCGATAGACGGCGTGTTCCGGTTTAGATATCAGATAGCCGTCAGCGATATCGTCTCTAGCGCCAGTAAACCGTTCGTGAAAACGCAACTTTTAAAAAAGAATGGGAAGCTCTTTAACAGATAGGTACGTTATTGAATCATGTAGTTGAACGATGTACTTTATACCTCTCATCGATGTTTATCTTGTCAATTTATCGATCAAATTGAAATGAAATGTCTGCCTCAAAATATAATTGCTCAAATTTAGCAAATATGAATCAAAATACTTTTTTCTACGTTAATATTGATGCTTATCTTTCAAGCGTAGCTGAATTTCTCAATGGCCAATGCTTTCTTTTTCTTCTTTGTACAGTATTTCTTATGTAGCAGTTTTTAGTTTCTTAAATAACGCACTTCCTTAAAGAAACATATAAATGTTCACGTTAACGTGCTGAAATACACTTTTCTCTTTTATTTTGTAGGCAGACTAACACTTTGCCGAAATTAACCAATCAAACACCTGCTAATCTTCGGAAATTGTTCGTCTTAATTAGCAGCTTCTTCGATAAGATGATCAACGGGGGATTCCCATTCAACATTTCGGTCCTCTTTGTAGAGTTTTTAAATGCATTTGGGAAAAGCAAAGCGGAAACTTTACTGGTGCAGTCGGTATGCACAGGAGTCTTGTTTTTTTAGAGGTAAACTGACCCCAGAGTATTATGGCGAAAACTATTCATCGTCTGAAATATAATATGATGCGTGAATTACATCATAGTACTCCTCCTTGTACACCTGCTTATTACATAATTCAAATTATTTATATTTCATTCAAAATTAGGTGAAAGTACTTTAGAAACTAAACTCGTATTTGGTGGTATCTCTTAAAATAGGTCTGGACAACAAAAGATATCCTTATTCCACTCTTTAATTTATGCAGGGTTTTTCCCCTTTAAAGACAGATTTAACATTCGAAATAAGACGTTGATAACCGAGTATAAATCTTTACTTATTAATTAATTTATTCCTTATTTGCAGGTTTGATCACCGGTGGGCTTGTTACTAAATTTGGAACCAAGATTTGTGGTTCCTGTGGAGCCTTATTTCTGCTTTTGGAATTGCTGTTTGTTTTATAGCACCAAATTTAGAATTTCTTATCATTTGCATGGGCGTCATGTCAGGTTATATCCATTTAATCATAATATATTATTGTTACACATTTTTGTTAGCTACAATACACATTGTTTGATACTGAGTGAGATATTTCATCCGTATTAAAGAGGGATATGTGATTTTGGTTTACTATAGACCAAATTATCTGTTTAGAAGCTCTATATAAATAAACGGAATATGCTCAATGGTTAAAATAATGATTATTTTTCTTTACAATATAATAGTTTGATTTTTAACGATAAAAGTTTAATGGTCCTCCATGACTTTATTGTTTATGACAGTACGTTAACATGGCGATTTCAACTCATTGTAAAATTATTTATATCGCCAATGTTGATTGTCTTACTCTGTAGTGTATAGGTGTAGTTTATGTGTTCGATCTGCAGTTCCAGAGTTAAGCACGACAGAAGCCCAGTTTTTTATATAGAGATGAATTTTTTTAAAGATTATTTTCTCCCTTAACTTGGCCTTTTTTTGTCATTTTCAAATCAAACGTATGGTGCAATTCCATACCAAAAATGAATATATATCAGAAACTTTTCATTAGGGTATGGAGGGACTTGAACACGATTTTACTGAAAATTTTCAAATTTTATTTTTCCATTTTCAATGTTCATACTAATAAACATAGAGGTTTTCAATGCAATGTCAAAATTTGAAAGTCAAACAAGTTATAAGCAAGAGACAGAGTTCATAATCCTTTGTTTTGTAAACAAAGCTCGAAAATTGTCATTTTTGTTATATGTGTTGTATTGGTGTAAGTTTCAATCAAATATATCTTTCTTTAGTTGATAATAGTATTTATGAAGATTTCGAATAAGTTTGAATTGTTTTTTACATGTCATTTTGTCTAAGAAATTGTAATTTTATACATTACATTTTTGTAAACAACTATATAAGACTCCAGCTTTGTTTACATAACAATCAATTCTTACCTCTGTATCTCGCTTGTTGCTGGACTTTAACATTCAATATTTTGGTCAATCATTTAAAATGCACCCGTAAACCATTTAAACCAAGTCTCTTTAAAGCTTTAAACATCAGCGATAGAATTAAAGGTTATTTTTTTATCTTTTGGTCTTTTCTTAACAGTACATGAAGAAGCTCAAACTAACTGTTTTCTGACCTAGCTGCTGGGTTTTCACTTAATGTAATCTGTGCATCAACAAGTGTTTCTCGAAATTTTTCACCAAGAGAAAGGTCCAACGCTCTCGCTTTTGTATCAATGGGCTCTGGTATAGGTGCGCTGTGCTTCCCTTTTCTGCTTCAGTACTTCATAGACAGTTTTGCCTGGAGAGGTTGCCTTTTGATTATTTCTGGGATCGTCCTTAACCAGTTAGCCTGTGGTCTAATGTCGGGCCCTGACGTAAAAAGACTAAGAGCCCCGAACATTCAGCAGAATGTGACAGAAAACAACGAAACAAAAGATTCATATGAAACTTTAACAAGGCTAAAGGTTTTACTCAAGAACAAAGTGTTTCTTGGATTATGTTATGCATTATCGCTTTAATTCACTAGCAGCATTATATGGCTTTTTGGTATTTTTCGTCGACTTCTTCGAACAGAAGGGATTTGAGCTTGCTTCAGTATTATTGTTATATTCTGGCATGAATATTGTCAGCACGATTTTCAGATTCGTTCCGGGAATAATAGCACAGAGTCTGAAAATACCAAAATTAGCCACTCCTGCTGTGTATGCCTTTCTTGGTTGTTTAAGTCTAAGCTTGCTTCCATTCAAGGCATCATATTCATTAAACGCTGTAGTTATAGCGCTTTATGGGTATATTTTCTGTAATGTATATAACGGCACTGGAGATGGTGGGAAAGGAGACATATCCGAAGGGGCTTGGAATAGTTTTGGCTACTTCTGGAATTGCCAATATTGTAGGCACTCCAATAGGAGGTAAATATATGGAAGATTTACATATCTTTTTTTATCTAATACACTATACAATCATTTAACTGAAACCAAAAGTTTAGACACCTAATGCTATGTATGCGATTTATTGAATCAAAGGATAAACTGATTATTTATTATTAGTTTTTGTTGGTGGTTCATGCTTATATGAAGGTAGCTTGCATTCGATACAATGGTTGGTACCTCGAAAGCATCCACTTACCACCAATGTATGTATTATATTGTACAGTTCTCTTTTCAATTATAAATTAAAAGTCAACAAAAGCAGTATATACTCTGAACCAATAACCTATTAAGTGTTCAACCAACAAAAGTTATTGAAAATATATATGATATTCGTTTGTCTTGCCTTTGGGTTGTTGATTTTAATTCAACTTTCAAATGGTAAAGAACGATGTAGCAATCTTGGCGTCTGTTTCGACCCGAGACTTTGCCCTTTGCTTGATATCGTGAAGACGTCCGGGTTGGTTGAGTTTCCTGCAGAGCTATTGAATTGATGTTGGTTGACGATTGAAATGACGATACACTTATTGCATTAAAATATGTTTAAATAACTATTTATACAGATTGCCGAACATTCAGAACAATATCGTGGCCGAAATGAACAGTAGAATTGAGTACAACTTATTGTAAGAACAATTCAGACACCAACTTTTTAAAGGTTTTTTTCCCTTAAATATCTCTAGTATATTTTAGTGCGTGCTGAAAAACCCTTGTTTTGAGGGTTATTATTTCAAATCAGTGATATTTTTATTTTTTTCTACGCTATTGTCGCCAAACCTTGTCTCTTTCAAAATGCTGAAAAGAACTATATATGATATTTGTCAAATTTCGCCCCCATAATTCGCTATTTTTAAAGTGATTCAGGTACAATAATTTGTTGTGTTATTTTATAAAAGAGTTGACAAAAAATATGTTATTTGATTTATATGCACTCACTGGTAGTATATGACGTCAGAAGTGACGCTATGTTTAAAATTCAATCAAAATCACTCAAAAAGTGATATTTTTCTTATCTTTTTTCGAATGGGAAAAGAGCGACTCTTTAAACAAGAACGAACTTTTTATCAGTTATAAGTACTGGAGAGATACATCTTTGGTACAAATATTTTGTTTGTTCAAGCAGTCGCTCAATGTTTCCTTAAAGAAAAACTGCTTCAAAACAAGCTGTTTTGTGCTAAAAGTGTGAAATTGGCGGGAAAAGGTAAATTTTATGATGTCATATTTTTAAATTGTGGGCACTAAAATCAAACAAAAAATTATGAGAAAACTTCAAATTATATATTTGTACAAATAAAACAAAGAATTACAGTAAAATGGCAATGTTCATTTAAGGGGGTCATTTTAGGCTTAAACCATATTTAGTCCTTTCATATCATTTCATTTTATAATTTTCAAATTATTTGATTTATCAGAGAGTGTTGTTGTTATTAATAAGTTTGTTGCGTAGAACCCCCCCCCCCCCCCCCCCAGCTAATTCTTCCATACATCGATAATTTAATATCATACTACAACAATTTTAAAAGTCTATATTATGCCAGTTAAGGAGGTTGCCTCCCGAAATAATAGTAATGTCAATCATCTGAAAACCACTTGGATATAATAATGATGACCTAGAATGTTCATTTATTTTATTTGTGACCCATGTCACATGCCATTTTTTGGAAATATAGGGACCTAAACAGAAATGATAATTTTCCTGAAATTTTTGTTAAAATTTGGCATGGAAATTGATAATTTGAAGAAATCAAATAAATATTCAAAGTTTGAACAATCATTTAGCTATGATTTTAATACAGGTTGAAGTTGAACACATGTAGTGACTATCAAAGTAAAATCTAAGTCAAAGTTTAAAAATGCTTGCTTTACTGGTATGAACACACAACAAATGTTACAAAATTTTGGAGTAATCAAATTACAACGCCAATTAAAAAATTGTAGTTATGTAATCTTCCCAAAACTTTGCATACAAATAGACATACATTTAATGTCTATTTTAAAAGTAAAACAAGTATAAGTCACATCTCAAAAATTTGAGATATGGCATGAAATTAGCTATTATTAGGCCAACATTGGAGTTTATTTTTTCCTAAAGTTTTAAGAAATAATAGCAAAATACGTCAAAAATATCGAAAGAAATATCAAAATATTATTTAAATATTTTTTTTAGATCATTATGAATATATCGTAACACAAAAACAATCTAGAGGTTTGGTCTGCGTTGAAAATTAGGAAGCTAAAGTAACAGTATTCTAAAATTAGAGAGTTATGAAAATTGTTCATTTCCTTCTTGAAAACCTTGAAAACAAAATATATATACTTTACTAGACTCTGTTAAAATGTTATTTTGTAAAAGAATTTTATTCAGTAAAGTTTATTTGGCATTGTTAAATATAAATATACATAATAATATAATATAAATATAAATATACTACTAAAATTAATATGTGATGCAGAAGTTTCCGACTAGAGGTGACCCAATATGGCTACCCAAAACCTAAGGAGCAAACCTTTTAAATCTGTGCTATCGATGATCAGTAGCTCAGTCAGGTTCGATCGAAAAAAAAACCGATAAAATTAGAATTGTCAACCTAAAAAAAGTCAAGATGTCATTTAGCAAAGCCTGTAATAGGTTTAACGATAAATTTTAAAAGTTAAATATACATGTAGTTTACTTATTCACAACTAATCTGATTAAATCTGGTTAGCTGTTGCTTTAATTTTGTAAGAGGTTGTTTGATCCGATTTCTAACAAAATGAAGGAGGTCTTAAGCTTGCTCACTTGATGTAACAATATATGTTTACTTTCACAAAATATGTAATACTTGATACATTTAATTTGCAGATAGACTACTGTATCGGCTACAAGTAAACGTTTTATCAACTCCTCTGGCCAAGTGGTGTTGTTCATTGCTGTCATTTTACTTATTTCCACATGTACATTTTATATTAATTGACAGATTATTTCTGGGACATATCTGAATCCTACACCTATAGCGTTCTATCCGGGACTGGGACTTTGCTCCACGCTACTTTTATTTTTACCTGGGCAATGATCTACCAGAGGCGTCATGGAGAGGATTCTCCGTCAAGATTCAACAAGAAAATTGATAAACAGGCGAGGCGGAATTCGCGTACACGATGTAGTGTCCTGCCTTGGAGAAAGAGTGTTGATCTCGGATTTGCTATTTAATAACGTAAATAAGGCACGTTACATGTATATAAATCAGAAATACATTCATAATCTTGAAGTGTACGTTTTGTATGCAAATAAAATATTAATGATTTTGGAGAGTCCAATGTCATGCTGTCGCTTTCCTAAAGCAGTCAGTCCTTTTCACTGTTTGTTGCGATGGAAATTAGTAAATCTCTTCCATGGAATCCCTCAACAGAGCCAAAGATTGTGAACAATTTTTTTGGTTTTGAACATATTTTATTGATAAAAAAAAAGGATCAGAAACAAGTTCTAACAACTTACAAGTTCCTCTCCTTAAATATAATAATAGTTGTCATGCATATTAATATAGAACAAATTGATATACACAAAGAAATATTATTTAAATCTCAAGGATTCGTCAATAAACTTTTGTACAGAAGCAAAAATGCTTTTGTTGATATGTAAAGGTAGGTTTTTGTTGCCATATAAAAGTAAATTACATGTAGTATCAATATTGACTAAATCTAGCATAAACAATTGATCAAACATGTTTATAGTTTATAGATCATAGTTTAATACACAGTTATGTGAACAAATCTGTTTCCGTTTGGCGGATGGATATCTGGGATAAGTCCAAATATCAAGACGAGTGCAAGAAGCAAATGGTTCTGTGCAATTATTGGCATGTACAACTTTGTCTCAAATTCTTTTAAAAATCGGTTCTAAGGTTCTCAACATCTGCAATAGAGTACCACTTGAGTATGCCTTCTGGAATTCAAGGTTGTTGCTTAAGGGTAGTTGACTGTATATATTACTTGAAGCTTAAAGAAAAACTATTCTCAAATTCACGTTTCTGGTTATTATTTTATACACTGGGCATCCGGATCTACTCCACCTAATCATTAAACCCTATTTCGGTGACAGTTTGAGATTTGGTTTTTTTTTTCATACCGTGGAACCATTTAAATTCGTGGGGGTCAATTTTCGTGGATTATGGGCTTTTTTCTTATTTGTGGGTTGTTTTTTTTTTTCATAGATTCGTCGGTTTTCAGTTTCAGTAAGAGAACTAACTCCTCTTCTAACATTTGTTTTCGTCGAGGATGTACATGTAAATTCGTTTGGGAGAGCTACCCACGAATACTACGAAAATTGAACCAACACGAATTCTAATGACAGTATATATATATATATATATATATATATATATATATATATATATATATATATATATATATATATATATATATATATATATATAAAGACAATTTACTATTTTGGAGCTCCAACTCGGCCGGAATTTGAACTTGAACTCACGACCTAGGGAACTCACTTTCCTAAGAGTTAACGGTCACCGCTCCAACCACTAGGCCATCTTGGCATTTACAATTTACATTGTACATTTGATCAAATAAATTTTAATCATTATATAAATAATTATATATAATAATTTTTTTGGAACTCTGTAGTGCGAGGGATACAAAAACATGCTCGATAAACGTGTCAATCTGACCTTAATAGGCTACAGAGTAAATCATGTTTGCTTGCATTGTCAGACATCAGTCAACCCTAAAGAATCAATCACAGACTCGCTGAAGCTCTAGAATTCCTAGCAAGACTTCTAGTGATGCCATAGTTAGTTTTAATCTCACTTCCAGCATTTCCTTTGTCAACTTTGTTTTAATATATGTGACACTATTACACAATATGTTTAAACTCATGTCAGTGCATTAATGCACCGACCCTGAAACTAAACTTTGAGAACGTATATAGAACATAAACATTCACTCCTTTTACATACAATACCCCAACGTCTTTCAGTGGTATAACAAATCAGAAATATGAATGGAAACAACAATAAAATTGGTAGGATTTTTAGCATAAACATCAATAGTGATCAAGATTACCAAACGTATGCAGCTCAACGGAAATCATCTGTTGTTCACGAGACTTCAGGTCAGATCCATTCTGTTCTGAATCAGAATGAGGTAGAAGATATAGACAGCTCGGTGGACGGCGAGTTCCGGTTGAAAGAACATAATGACTTTAGCAACAGTCAACATTTTCAAGGAAGTGGAAGCTTATTATCGGATAGGTAAACTATATATTCATGGTTTTTTATAGTTCAAATTATCTAGCTAAATTAAATATAAATGTGTCATTTCTTTGGAGTTTCGCAATTTTTATTAATTTTTTTTTGCGTTTTTTTTTAAATTTATCTTATGTTTGTTTGGTTTTTATTGTAATTTTTGAAACTCTTATTTCAAGCAAAGGTCAATTTCTTCAAACCTCTGTTATTGTTCTAAGTCTTTAAAAAGTTTGCCTGTTTACGTTTACTTCGTGAAATTAACAGAGAAGAGAAACGTCTCCCTCTCATATTTCAGACACACTAGTACTTTGCCGGAATTAACCAATCAAACACCCGTTAATGTACGGAAATGGTTTGTCTTAACCAGCAGCTTCTTCAATCTGTTTATCACCGGGGGATTTCCATTCAACATGTCTGTCCTTTTTGTAGAGTTTTTAAAAGCGTTTGGAAAAAGCAAAGCGGAAACTTCATTGGTGCAGTCGGTATGCACAGGAGTCTATTCTATTGGAGGTAAAAATGTTTATTACTTTAGTTTGTTTTAAAAAAAATGACATAATGTGCTAACAACAAGGCATCGCTTATACTTGTGAATATATGCCTATTTCGTTTGAATTATTCATTTTACACATTTTTAGGTAAATTAAAATAACTTTAATTAGCTTAATATTTAAAATCACGACCTTCCAAAGGTTTACAAGTTCTACTCTTAGTTTATGGAGAATTTCTTTCTTCCGAAAACCGATTCGATTTCGAAAGTAGTTGTAGGTGTATAACTATCAAAAAAATTATTCAAGAAATAAAAAAAAAATCTTCTTAGAGTATGATGATGTGATAAAATACGGTCGGGGTCATCAAATCCGATAAAGAGTTTTTTGTTCAATCGATCCGACCTATTTGAACACCTCATAATATTTATATAATGTTTCTTTATTATTTTAAATTATTTTCAGAAAGTGTACGATTAAAATAGTCATTGATAAAATGATATGAACTATACACTATAAATTAAATTTGATTCGTAGTGTTATTATATTGAGGACACAGGAATGTAAACATTACTCCTTATCAAATTTGTAGGTTTATTAACTGGTGAGCTTGTCACTAAATTTGGAACAAAGATTTGTGGTTGCTGTGGAGCGTTACTTTCTGCTATTGGAATTGCTGTTTGCTTTATTGCGCCAAATCTGGAGTTTCTTATTTTTTTCGTGGGAGTCATGTCAGGTTATAAAATTAATCATTAATGCTTTAGTAACTTACAGGATCAAATCACTTTGTTACCTTATACATAGATATTTCATTCGGTTAGTGAAACGTAGTAAAGATAGATGAGTGCTATTGGTTATTTTAGAACTCGTTGATCTTTAAACAAGAAGACCTTTGACTAAAAATACAGGAAAATATCAAATTTTAAAGTAAAATATACTGAATTGGTATTTACAAACTAATAGTAAAACTTCAAACGTCAGAAATGTGAGTTTAAGAAAGAGATCATTGGTGTTCATTTATCTCCCGAGCCTTTTTAATCTAACGATACATGCAGAAGCTCAACCTTGTTCTATTTTAGGTGCTGGGTTTTCACTTAATGCAATTTGTGCATCAACAAGTGTTTCTCAAAACTTTTTACCGAAAAAAAGGGTCCTCGCTCTCGCCTTTGTATCAACGGGCTCTGGTATTGGTACCCTGTGTTTCCCACTACTGCTTCAGTATTTCATTGACACTTATGGCTGGAGAGGTTGCCTTTTGATTATTTCTGGGATCGTCCTTAACCAGTTAGCCTGTGGTCTAATGTCTGGCCCTGACGTAATTCGACCAGCAGCCTCAAAATTTCAGCAGAATATGACAGAGAACAATGAAACAGGAGACTCTAATACAACGTTATCAAGGCTAAAGGCTACACTTCAGAACAAAGTGTTTATTGGATTCTGTTTTGCATTATCGCTTATATTAGCGGCATTTGATGGCTTAATCATATTTTTCGTCGACTTCTTCGAACAGAAAGGATTCAACCGTACATCAGTAGTTTGGTTATATTCCGGCATGAGTATCGCTAGCATGATTTTCAGATTCATTTCAGGATTAATAGCACAGAGTCCGAAAGTCCCAAAATTAGCCATTCCTGCTATGTGTGCCTTTCTTGGTTGTATAAGTCTAAGCTTGCTTCCATTCATGACCTCATATTCATTGAACGCTGTAGCTATAGCGCTCTTTGGGTCAGCCCTGGGAGGCACAGTGACTGTGGTATCTATTACAACCCTAGAGTTGGTGGGAGAAAAGAAATTCCCGACGGGGCTTGGCATTGTGTTTGCCGCTTCTGGAATTGCCAATATCGTGGGCGCTCCGATAGCAGGTGAATACATGGAACACATAATATTATGTATATTTCTTGTACACCATAACTGTACAGTAACTTGTAATGACAAGATATTTTAGACGTGTCATGTTATTTATGCGAATGAAATAGTTCATAGTTTATGTAGTTTCTATAGCTGATATTGAGGTAGCGATCAATGCATTCGATGCGATGATCGCTACAATATAGCTACAATATAGCATGAATATCAATGTGCAGTAGATATAACAACCAATTTGATCAAAACTGGTTAAATGTCGATTCGATTCTGTAAGTGGATGTTTAATTATACATGTAGTCAGATTTCTTAAGACAATAGGGAAGGTCATACACTGTTGATGAAAGTTTTTAAAGTATGAATATGTTTACCCGGAAATAAAAATTGGTTTGTTACTTGATTAAATTTTCAAAACTCAAATGTGTTCACTTACCAACTCATATATAACTATTTTTTGCAGGTAACTTCCGAGACATTTCTGGGTCCTACACATATAGCGTCCTGTCTGGGGCGGGGGCCTGTCTCCTCGCTTGTTTCATTTTTACACTTGCCATGATCTATCAGAGGCGACACGGTGAGGATCCTCGGTCCAGATTCAACGTGGAGATTAATGTAAACGCCCGGTGGAAGTCGCGTAGACGGTCTAGTTTCCTGCCCTGGAGAGAGAGCGTAGATCTCGGATTTTCTATTTGAAGAGGGAGTGACTTCAGTAAAGTCTTAATCTCATCGGAAGAATGATGCACTTAGTACAAGTAGATGGGACACATCCCAAATATTGACCGTTAATTCACTCTCAATGTATTTCTAGATTTTGTAAACAAATTAATGAGTTCAATGGAAATATGGTTTTAGTTTACTTAATAATTAAAAGTGTCATGTATGTTTATTACCATGTTTTAAATAGATAGTGATTTAAATCGTACTAGAATATTTCTTCAATTCAATATGAGCATATTTTAAAAAAAAAATTTCACTTTATTTTAGGTCCAAATGTTTGATTGGGGTGTATTGTATTAAATAGTTTTTGTTTTGAATTATCTCAGTCTATTTAATTGACTTAAACGCATATAAATCTCTCTATTCAAAATATAGTTTTTCTAAGATATAAAAAGCACAAGTGGCTTAATGTATTAGAGTCGTTTCTATATATGTATTAGATTGTCTAATTAATTTCAAGTATAACGCGCAAAGGAAAATGTACATGTACTAATGTTCAATAGTATTGGAATCATTTTACATTGAACTTTAAAAAATGAAATGATCTAGGATCAAGGGGATAAATAAGTCAACGTATGTATGAAACCCCTCGACAAAATAAATAGAGACTGGGCATTTTTGCAACCCTATATCATAAGTCTTCTTCATTTTGCGATCTATGTTTCTTGTATACAAACCATTTTTTATTTAATTTCATATTTTTTTTTTCGATTTTTAGTTTAGTCAACAATATGAGTGGGTTTTTAATTGGTACTTTTAGATGGTTACCAATGTTCCCCTGCTTATTGATTTGCAGAAAGAAGTTTATAATTTGACTTGTTTTAGCTGTGCCATAGTTAATTCAAGAATTTTTGATGACATTTAATTAGTAAATGCATGCCCATTGATATGTTTTTATAGTGCAACAATTTCACTTCACAGTTTAATGTGTCTAAATGAGAGAAAAAAAATGTGCAATGCTATTTTGTAGATTCTATCGTCAACTTGCCTTACTTATGTAGCAATATACCTTCATCACCTGCAAATGGAGTTTTTGTCTCTCAGTTAATTTGATACGCAAGAGCATGCTCTACGTATAAACATTCTTTTAAATACGACGCAAGCTACTGACAAGTTGATAAAACAAGGTTATCAGTAGACCGATAGTTTAAAATACTTTGGATTTAGGTTAATTAGCAAAAAAGTACACTAAAATGCGTTAAGTACTTATCGTTCCTAATATTTGTACCCTTTATGCGTATTTACTTTGTAATATGGATATATTCAACAAGGTACAAGTAACTTGGAAAGTATATCTGTAATCATTAACTATAATGCATCAGTTAATTCAAGCCCTAAATTCTTCAAAATGAATAGAAAGTATGATTATACACTAATGTTCTACCAAAAAGAAACTCCATTCGAACAATTAGTTTGTAAAACTGGTTTAAACATGTACTTTAAGTCTGCCGTAAAAACAAACCATGGTCAATATTGAATATGGCGCTAGTAATAATTATTACTCAGATATAAATTCTTTAAAATAGACAGTGGAATAATCATTGCTTGTGTGTAACCTTTGCCTACGAATTTACATCCCAACGAACGTATATGCAAGCATTTATCTAATATCTATAAAAGGATGACTGCACTTAAGGACATGCGATATTTGCGAGAAAATAAACTTTTAAAACAAGAATTTCTATCAATTGCAGAAATGGTCAACATCTAATCTCCAACTTTACGTATTTGACTGATCCTCAGAAATATTGAGAGAGAAAAACCTAATTCCCAAAATCATAAAAATCCTAATCCGTGGGAGAGGGGGGTGAGGGGGGGGGGGGGGGGTAAACCTATACTTCCAAAAGAAAAAAATCTAACCTACATTAAAAATTATTTTCCCCCAAATCATGAAAATCTTAATCCGTGGTGGGGGTGGGGGGGGGGGGGTGCTAGTATGCCTAAGACTCCAACTTCTCAATCTTTCAAGGTACATTAAGGAACAATTATATTTTCTGCGAGAAAAAAGTGTGTGTGTGGGGGGGGGGGGGGGGGGGGGCTGAACCGTCTATTCTGCTATGTGCCCTAATGGTTAGGTCTAACTTTGCAAAAAGCCCCCCCCCCCCCGGTTCCGAAGCCTATGTGTCGATAAGCTTGAAGTATTCTGATACATGCACTTAATTTTAATTCACAATGTACATATGTCTTGTAGCATTTTAAAAAAAAAATTTTTCCAGATATTTGTATCATCATGTTTATGGGTAACAAATAAATGACTTTTTTTATATAAGACTGTACAATATTTGATTATACATATGTTTTCATCCGAATATGAAATTTTGAACAAATGTACGAGTATAAACAGGTCATTAAAATATTATTTATAATTTTAAATAAATCATAATAAATAAGTGGGAATGGAAATAATATTTAACCCCACTTTTGCTATAAGAATAAGACTGGTAAAAATCGTAGTTAAATAGTGGATGCAGTTGGGTAATGTAAAGTTCAAGCAGATACCGGTAATTTATGTAATTAAATGGTCCCCAAAATAGATATATGCTAGCTATATATAATACATGTACATTTCTAATTACATCAACACTCCATTACATTACATTAATACAGTCAGATGTTTTGCTCCGAGGCAGGTGCGAAACATTGACGTGGGAAACATCTCAGGGCGAAACAGAATAGGTGCGAACCATCCCGGATTCCAATAATCGATGACGTATATTGCTTCCCAAAAAACGCCACCTAGCGTTTATTTGTGCGTCCGCTTGTTTCATGTTGATGTATGTTCGTTTTACATTTATGTCTGTTGGTTTTACTTTTTGTGTTTGATTTGTATTTAAATACCTTTGGTTGATTTTTATGTACATTTATTTTGCAAAGAAGACTGTTGGTTTTGCATTTATGGTCATTGATAATATTATTTTAGATCGCTGAATTTAGTTTGTCGTTGATTTTGTAAAAATGTATTTTTTGCCCTTTCCGCTGCCCATATTTCCCCGTTGTATTTAACCAAGGGTTGATGCCCTTCTCTCACCAGAGGTCGTGCTATACAAGCTTCGCCTTCACCTCTGTCAACGCTCGATGTACAAGATTCTTGTACAAACTGAAACGATGGCCAAAATATATTTAAAATCGATGCATTTTACTTCTTTTATCTATAAATATGATTGAAAGTAATTCACTTCAAATGTTTAATACAAATATTCATTTTTATTTCAAAGTTACTGGGAGGACTTTTTAGCGGAGGTAAAAATTAAAATCTGATCACATGATCTAGTTTGACAGATGTTTGAAAGTTTTGAAAAATCAGTTCCTGCAGTCTCCCGATTCATTTGTGATTTTACACAAATAAACAGTAAAGTCATCCCCTACGATACCTTTAAACCTGCTCACGAAGTCTTTGCCCGTTAATATCCTTCCTTCAAGTTGATTACGGGAGAAACGAATCAACAATGTCATGTGCTCAGCATGCTTGTTTTGATCATGTGTCAGACTATTTTTCCGGCGTTGACAGAGGTGTAAGTAAAGCTTGTGTAGCACGACCTCTGGTGAGAAAATGGGTTGATGCATGCTGAATATTATAATTCACTACTTGATTTCTCACCTCATCTTTATGAATGCAAAATTCTATCATGTGACGTGTAAGATAGCATGTTATGTACTAAATAGACAATATTGTTGCCAAGCTTTGATTTAAAGTCTTTTGTACTTACATGGGCGTGGTCTAATTGTTGAAACCATAGTAAATAGTATGTACATGTACCATATAGAACAGATAGGTTATGGTGGAAGAGTGATCACATAAATATTTATATATGGCGTTGTTATTCATGCTTATCTAATTTCAGTACCATTCTGATAATGCCAGCTCCAACGCTCATGCATATTAATATCAATCGTATGTTTGATCAAGAGCAGATAAGCGAAAATTCTTCTTTTTTCGAAAGTTGTAAGATTGTATCACAGTCTAAAATCTTAATTAATGTTGGAAATTTACTAGACTCTTGAAAATTTAACAAAAAATGATATTAGGTTAAAAAATTAACGCAACAGAATCGACTGAAAAGGGCTCAAAACCCGGCGCTAAGTGCAGTCATCCTTTACACGAACTACCTACCAACGAAATTATATCCCCACAAACCACGAAAAAATTGCCTATATTCGAATATTTACCATCACGAATAAAAATGACGCCATAGTAAGTCAAACCTCTAGCAGAGTGGTCAGCTTTTTATAATAAACATCGGTAATTATCAGCATTGCCAGAGGTGTACCAATCATCACATTTGTAAACAATAAATAAGATCCTGCTTTGTTTTTAAAACTCGGTATCTTAACTGCTTGTAAACCGATATTTGACTTTCAAATTTTGACACAGCATTAAAAATACCTTTTTTAACCATTTTAGATATTAAGGTATTCGATGTATAACAACCACATTTTGTACCTTATAAATGAATAATCCGATATTCTTAATCATGATACATGTATCATTTTGAAGGTGTTATCAAATAAAAATACTCCACCAAAGGAATTTTCAAAATTTTGATTTTGGTCCAACTAATTACACCTTGAATTTTGCATTGAAGTCTATGGGCAATGTATGTTTTATCAAAATATTGTAAAAAGTAACTTAAAATTCCTAAAACTCTTTTGGTTTATACATGCATAAACTTTTTCTTTATTTAAATATGAAATAAAATTAATCATTTACCGCAGATCTAGATATTTTGACGAAATTAAAATTTTCTTTTTTTCATCAAGGGGAGTTAACTCTTTAAAAAAAATTCAAAGTGCGAACTGACCAGCTCCTTATATGTTGTCTGTCATGTGAATTTGGTTCATTTCACTTTCATAGTTATATAGCAATACATATTTAACCAGTTTAAAATGATTCAAAATTGTTCAATATCTCTTCATTATACATTGAATACCTTAAGGTGGAATAACACTTCATAACAAAATGGCTGGCCGCTGATCGAAACGACATTTCGTTTTATTAAAAGGATTTTATGAACTGAAACATTTATCTTGCTCCATAGCCGAGTGGATAAAGTGTCGGACTTGAGAGATAAAAAAAAAATGTCGGACTTGTAATACGTACATCCCGAGTTCGAATCTCGCAAGGGCTTTTGTTGTTACTTACTGAAATAATTATTTTAGATAATCATTTTTTATCCCCAAACTGCAAATTTTTTGCTTATTTGACATTTGTACAGTTTATTTATCATTATATCTTTCATTATCAAAATATTTCATGTTAATTTGAGTGACTTTTTCCAGGTTTGTTATTCCACCTTAAAAATGAAAAAAAAAAAACTGGAAACAATTTGTAAAATTGTGAGCACATATCGTGTCTAGTTACCTAGCTATCTACAAATATTGGCGCCAGCTAATCAAAATGTCACGATTTTGTACAGGCAAAAAGGTACTGTTGAAATCTATATTGAAGCGGTGTTTGATGTTTTGTTTTAGTTCTACGTATATAAACATATCTGAAAAGAAAAGTTTCGATACGAATTGTTAGCTGGATGATGAACGTATCAAAATTATGTTCAGAAATAAGCAAAGGAATTTTGTATTCATTATACTATGTAATTACTTAAAAAAATTACATGACAAAATATCTCTTTGCATATCGCTATCATTAAAACATGACATATCATACCATGTAAATTTCAATATAGCTTATGATGCATTTAAATGACAACGGCATCGACATTGACACATTTTGTCAACACTTATTTCTGTTTTGGAAACAAATTTTAGTAATAGTAATCTAAGGCAAGCACGGGTGTTTGTTAACCGTATATACGGTGTGATACAATAGATTGGTCACAAATCTTTATCGATACAAAACGTAAATCACTGAATAATATCAAATATATTTTGGTTCATGATTACGTTTTCTGTTTACGCGAGCAGGCATAAATCTGCATTTTATAATAGTCACTGCTCTCCAGATTAAAGTGCTGGACACACATCGTCTTATGCAGAAACGATTTCGAAGCACTCCTCATTCCAATCCATTGCCAATGAATATCCGTTTCAAAAACGCCACGATAAAGGACACCACCATGTTTATTGGTGAGCAGACGTCAGAGTGGCTGGTTTGAACGGGTTTCCATTTTTCCATGTCTCCTTTCATTGCCCCTTTGTGGCATTACTATTTGATAATGGGGGCAAATACTGGTCAGATTTATAAGTTTCTGAAATGAAATCATACAAATAATAAGTAATCATTACCCTGATGATGAATTGTTTCTGAATCATGTTTTTGTGGATGATTTTTGTGTTATTTAATCATTTGTCTTTCAACTTAACATTTGTGCATTTCTGTTATGATTTGATTGTATTATATTTCAGTTGAATGGTTACGTGCATTTCGTCTTACGAAATTGGAAGTGTAATATAATTAACCATTATTAATAGTAGACAATATCAAGCAATTATAAATCTAACCATCAACCGCGTTGATTCAATTGCCACTGAACATTCTACGGTAGCCATAAATGAATACCTTTGACAATCCTAAAGTTTAAGAACAGACGAGACGTTCCTCAATTCATAATTTTTCTTGATATTTTATTCCTTATTTATTAACATTCAAACCTGTTAATTCCCAAAAATTCAGGGTACATGACCACGCTCGTTCCGGAGCTAGAATATTTTGAATTTTCCTTAAAATAGCATGCAAAATGCATTTGAATGCTTATATGTAAAGTCATACTATACATTTTCAATTGAACACTCTATATCTAAATAAAAGATGAATCATATTAAATAAAAATATAATTATGAAATTTGAAGTGGAAATCTTCACATTTTGGAGATAGAATTTTTTTTTAGAAAAAATGGAAGATAGGTCGCGTCTGACCTTAAAAATAAGAATAAGAATACTTTTTTTCAAAAGCAGCGGTTAGAAGAAAGATTAAAGTCAAACGGCTGTAAACTGAGAGACAACAATAATATCAGGAAAAATAAACAAAGGTATATAATAACCACAACTCCCATAGGTTTTTTGGTAGTGCGTGCATTGAAAATTTTGTTTTAGATATTCTAGGATCCGCGGGATCGAACGAATGGTATGCGTCAACTAATTAATATGGATAACATTTCATATCATGATTATACCTCTTATTACATGCAGATGTTTTGTCTTTACGTGTATATGCTGATACATTTTTATAATATTTCATCGTTACAAATGTGTATGTGGTAATTTTGCATCATACATTACGTATCATTTTGTATTATATGCTGATATTTTTACATGTATTACACAATAGTTCATGTACCTTGATAATACATGCTAACATTCATTATATTTTGTATATGCATATATGTACATATAGTTTATATATTCGTCTTTACAGTGTAAAGAAGTCGTTATTTGGTGAAAGGTTGTCGCTATGAAAAGTGTATATGATGCATTATTAAGATACTATGACATTATATGCTGATGTTTTAACAGTCAACGCATCGTGATACTATTAGTTGATTTGTTTTCATTTTCTAATGAAATAATTTCTGAAAAGCAAAAACTATGTTTTATGTTGTAGAAATTTTGTTATAAAATTAATTTACATTATTCTTAGATGTGTAATAGTGACTTTATCTAATTATAACTACGTATATATAAATGGATATCGTTATTCCTAGGGCATTCAAAGAATCAAACTTTCGTGGACGATCTATATATAATTGTATGAGGAATAAAAAGACGCATAAAAGTTTTGCAAAATCCTCTTGAAGACTTTTCTGTTCGAATGTTGGTTATCATATATGCATTAACTTCTTGTACATTTATTATGCATGTATCAAATGTGGAATGGGGAAAGGGGGGTTAGGGACGGGACATACAGTTAGTGATGACTTAACGTGTTGTTTTATCATGACCTATATATACTACCACTTTTTTAAATTCTGATCAAAGGCATTTTTTTTTTCGTTTCAGATTATAATATCTCAGTATCAGCTTGTAAAATGAAACGTAATGTCGAATTACATGTAGCGTCAAGTAATCAGTATCAGCATTTTTATAAAGATTTCGTAAGCATCATCATAAAACTAGAAAGACACTGTATATGTACATGTATTAAGACTTATCATCATAAAATCAATGCTATCATCTGAAGGCAGTTATAGTGCCCCATACAAACGTACCCTGTACAGATATAACTACAGAAGCCAGTTGGTGCCATTATATTGATCTTAAGATACTAGTATTTCTTTGAAGATATTCTCAGTATAAGCTTCCATCTAAGGTATGCACATATAAAAAAGCCATGTTTATTATCAGGCTGTTGCCAGATGATACATGTAATGTTGTGGTCGCCCGATATCTATCAGGCGACTTTAAGATAACATCAGGCACCAACCGACTTCGGTATATAACAATTTAGTCTGCTTTGAACACAACTCTTTGTTATGATCACCTGCAAGTATTATGATTGAGCAAGCTAGCCCGACCATCATCAGCATGAACACTGCCCAGAACACAAGTTTTCCTGCGCTCTGGGGTACTTTGGTTTTCTCTCCCACCAGGATGGCTTTGTACAGATTCCCTTGTCCATAAGGGTGTACGTAACGTCCGCCATTTAGGGGTTGTCTCAAAACTTGATCCACAATGTCACAAAATTGGTGGTCATCAACGTATCCGTCCTCAGGCTCAAAAGCTGGATTTGTAAAATCCTGGGATGACTGTGATAAAAAAAGACATAATATCAAAATCAACATACTTTAAATTCATAACATGGAAAAATCATTTATTTAATAATAACTAATAATTTAATTTTGAACGTTTTACAGGAACGTTGATTATTGAACTTAAATGTTTAAATTCAACTAAAACGTTCATCAATCCAGAGAATATTTTAAATATAACATTTAACGTTCCAGAGAATATTTTAAATATAACATTTTGGAATTGTTGCATTAACGTATTAGTAAAAAGAAAAACGCTACAACATTATCACGTAACGCTACATTATCACGTAAAGATATGTGGTACAATCGGAATTAGGTATGGATCAATATTGTTGCGTTTTCAGCTACGGTTGACGGTATTAATTTTATCATGCTTTCAGTATTTTGTAACAGCAAAGGCAATTAAGTTAAGGCCATGATTTAAAGGGGAAAACTTTTTTTTACAATCGGTTTTACAATGCAGACATTTATTTGATGCAATATTTATACACATTGGCTTCATCAAACATGTACACATAAATCTCGATCATCGTAAATTAATTCTATCGTTTGTTTGATCTCCACTTTAAGGTTAAAAGTCGATCAATATCCCATATTTGAGAAGACTTTTCTGTTTTAACATCAGAATCATTGATCTGTTTTTGGCTGTGCCATTGTAGGATTTGAAATCATTTTCTCAGGAGAGTACATAACCAGCACTATTACATGCCATTCGTTTTCAGTGTATGTAAAGCTCATTGGATTTAATTATGTTCCGAATCAGGGGGAAATCCCTGTTTATTCATTCTGCACACCTCGTCATTTCACATCAGTCAAGCAGAGTGTTTTTTTCTCCCTCAAGCGTCGTTATTTCTCATTGTGAGATGATGAAATTGAGCGGAAGTTCTTTGTGTTCTTAAACCTGTACCGTACTCCCTGTGATCAGTGTATCATCAAGGTTGATGGAGCACACTATGAGTTCTGGAGTTCTTTTCCGTCTGTCTCTGATGACACTGGCATCGTACGTACGTAACGATCGACGTAACGGTCTTTGTCACACTCGTTCCCAGGTCGTACTTCTTTATGACAATGTACCTTTGTAGGCAGCCCGTAATTCGCGTGTCATTGTTTCCTTTTATATATAAATAATTGAAAGGTTAAACCCGTAGTCAGGGTAACGAGTACTTAGTCTAGTTTAATTGCAACCCTTAGAGTATATCTATTTTCTGTCAAATGCAATCAATCTTTATATTCTCGAAGATATCAATGGAAATATATTTATTTATTAAAATTCAAACGTAAATTTCCATTTGTAAAATTAATTGAAATTTTTTAAAAATTGCTTTTACATGTATGAACTTATAAAATGAGCTTACCACAATTTTTAATTTTTTGTCCTGCATCGTTTATGAAATTGTTCCGAGTATCTTAAAAAGTCACACCACTTACAGTGTTAAACTAGCTTTCAATGAGGAACGCGCCGTTTGGATCAGGCAAAGCGCCGACAGCTGCGGATATTCGGAAGACAAAGACTATGAAAGACAGAAAACCCGTTTATTAATCAACTTTTGGAATTGACAGATTTGCAATCCGTTTCAAAATATGGACGCTGTTAATATTTAAATGATGCAAAAACCGTTGAACCCTGACTTATCCGGCTTTAAAGTCTTGGTCGCCTCGTATGAGATCTGTTAAAATCAACCTGGGAAGTAATACAGGTTATCAAGATTGAACTAAAAATGCGAATTGATAAAATATGCAAATTACCACGCGACCTGTTACCATTTTAAACCGACAGATGTCTTGCTAACTATGGAATGTTGACAAAGTGAATTATTGAAGGATAGTTAATTTGTTATTGTTAGAAGTTTACAAATGTAAAATCGATACCAATAATGTCGATTTGATGTGATTTTTACAGCTTTCTGTCGGCAAGACGTGGTACCTTCGTGATTCCGCGGCTGTCTTTATTATTTTTCATCCATGATCTGTGATCTCTGAATACAGTGTTTTTTTTCTAGAGATTTCCGTTTTTAAAAAATTATTTCGGAAGGGTTTATTCTGGTGATTTTCTTATAATATATGAGGTAGATATTTTGTGTTCTTGTGAAATTTTCTTTTTTTAAATTTTTACAATTTTTTTTTTATATAAGATACATGCAAGCACGATTTGATATTAATAACCATTATCTCTAGCGTATTCGAAGAATGAAAGAGATATATACCAAGCAAGCAGATATATTTTGCCAAATACGCACGGAATCCGACCTGGACTTAGAACACTATACTCAGTTGATGTAAATTGTGAAAACACCTGTTTGCAAGTTTTTGAATATTGCTATAAAGTTCTTCTTTTTTACGAAAAACTTTAACGTAATTCTTAAAGAGTAAAATTGTTAAATTCCTTTTAAAGAATGCTCGGTTACCTTTTTCTTGTACGTTCCATACAACTGATTTAAGGGCGAAAGATTGTTCGTTCCTTTGGGGAAAACTATCACATGGTCCGAAGGTGCACCTTCTGGTGCCGCAGGGGTAACGAAAATATTAGGTTCTGAGACCGTGTTCCGAAACGTGCCTAACTTCCGGTCCCCCAAGTTGTCCAATAACGGGTTCACACTCTCAATGCTGATTGGCAGACTGTTTTGCTTTGGAGTAATTTTGAGACGTTTAATTTCCGGGTTTCCAAGAATAATTCCACCGTCTTTGAGTTTCTTGTGATTGGTGCTATCAACATTGAAAACTTCATTGTTTGTCGAGATCTCTTTTTCCATTGTTTGTGGCAAAAGCATGTGTCAGGGAAAACATTGTACATTCAAACGCCATCGATTCTAAAATGAAAGGCAAAGCGTTAACTTTCACGTTTTTTTTTCCTTTAAAAAGTGAGGTTTTTATAATTAATTTTTAGATATGCTATCGGTTAAATATGGAAATAACGTGTTTTCTTCCCCGATGTTCTCGTGTTGTAAATTCAAATCTAAAGGTCGAGTAAACAGAAGGCATTCTTTGAACATTTATTTTTTCCTAGAGCTACATATATCGTGCACGAGATGAAAGAAAAACTAAATGGTTGAAAATATAGCTTTTTGTGATCGAAATAACTAATATAACACATATCAAACTCTTATGTGTTTAATTAAGACCCTTCCATTTAAGAAATATACTATATATGTACATAATCAATTTTTAAAATAAGCCGTCAACCTTTTTTTTTTTGGGGGGGGGGGGGGGTATTATTTATTATCAGCCGAAAGTGGTCAAATTCATGGTATTGTTGGTTGCATGCCCAAATAAACAAGGAAGCAATCAGTGTTTGAAAATAACTGTTACCTTTAACTTGTGACTCTTTTAAACAAACAAAATTCGAAAAACTACTACAAGTTTTAAGCCTTATAGAATTTAATTCATGAGTATATCATTTGACTGATTTAAATTGGGAGCGTTTGTTGACTGTGATGCTGTAATAAATAAGTACGAAACCACGTTAGTAATTAAGATGTTATGGCTCCAATGGTACTTGTAGGTATGTACATGTACTTAGCCTATACTAGTCAGTTATTTACAGGTACTTTTGATGTTTTCTATTCAAATTTTACGTCTTCATTTAGAAAGTAGGGTACTCCATATTGACAGCATCCAAGAGAAAAGAACAGACAGGCGAACAGATTATTTAGAGCAGTAAACCTTATTATTTCATTATTTATTTTAACTTTGAGCAATAAGCTCATCAGCATTGAACACAAGTATAAACATATGCGAGGCACGCAAAATGCGAAGCCAGTAAGTAGGCTTAGGGGACCCATCTGGGTTTTTAGGCTAAGTAGAATAAAGTACTGTTTCAGGATATTATAAATAATTGTTGGGTTCGAATTGTGACGGCAATTTTCTTTTTTTTAAGTTTGTTGCTTGTTTTGAATTAATCGAAGTTTACTTAAACTCCCTAAAGGAGTCCGATATAGACCAACCAATTTGTAGCAATAATAATATATTTATAATATATGAATAATGCCTGTTTAGGAGGGTAAGAGATGAAATTGACACCTCGAGAAAAGCATTGTCAACTGACACGAAACGGAGGTTGACAATGGTTTTTGAAGGGTGTCAATTTCAACTCTTACCCTCCTAAAAAGACACTATTTATTTTATTATACTGAATGTCTTAATTTTAAAGAGAACTTAACTGCTTTTATATCTGAATAACATGAATTCTATGGCGAACCGTATGCGCATAGTTTACGCGCATGTAACAATGTGTTGTGTTACCCGTTGCCAAATGTGTTGCTAACGCTGAGGGTAATAGAACGGATTATCAACTGTGTCTTAACCAATCAGATTTCAGTATTTAACATGAAAGTATAATAATAGCACTCAGGTCATAACAACTTACGACTATGTACCTCTATTTATGTTCAATAAAATTTGAAATAATATATTAAGCATAAGGTTAACATTTCAATTTTAACCTGTAATCAAAAGATACAGCATTTTTTTCTTTCACCCTTTAGCTAGATCATTATTTTTTCAAAGCACTACGCGTGATACACGTGAGCAGATCGACCGTGTTTGCTGACATTGTCTTTTGCATTCTGTTTCAATCTTATTGTTTGTTTAGTGTCTGTTCCTAGAAAATCGGTTAATTATGCATAACACAGCGGTAGTTCTTTGAAGTGACTTAAAATTGTAACAGACAACGGTTATCAACAGCGTCAGAAGTTCACCTGGGTAACCATTTCAACCTTATAAGTTCCTGGTGATGTTCATTAAGTGATGATATTTGGAGCAAATCTTGTTTGCTGAAAGAAGTTTTTTTACTGTATAAGGTTCAGCTTAAAGACAATGTCAACTTGTGTCCTTTTCGATATTTATCCGAGATCTATCATTTCCTGTTAGTTATGAAACAGCATTATCTCTTTAAACAAATAAAATACCTAAGAAATTATCTTAAAACCAAAGAAAATTCCTTAAAAATATATCTTAATTTATAAAGATGTATCTATGAAAACAATATTCAAAATAAAAAAAATTACGAAAGAAAATATTTTTTTTCAAAGAGATCGAAGTATGTACATCACCTTTTATGTTACAATGTAACATTCTTTCACGATAGAATTATTTCTCAAAATACAAAGGATATCCCTTTCAAATTCTTGCTAAGATCGCAATAACTCTGTAGTGTACAATATTTCCAGTCGCAAATCAATCGATTTAGCGTGGTTTATTTATAAGGTTAATAATATACTTTACGTTATATTATCACGAAAATCTGTAACCACTTTCATTTATCACTAGTTAATTTGGAAATAAAGTCGTCCATTAAAATAGTTAGCTTACAGCACTCCAACATATAACAGAAAGCTAAGTCAATATATCAAATGCCAAGTTATGAAAAAATGAGTTTCAAATTTGAGGTAAAAATAAACTTAAAAAAGAAATTAAATTACCTTTTTACACATTTAAAAATTGTATACAAAGTCATGTAATTGTACAGACTTACATGTTTATCTAATTCCAGTAGCTGTCTCACAACATCGGTGAAAGGTAACAGTATTAAAACAAATATTGAACCAGCCAGTCTATTGGTACATTTATATAGAGCGCTTATAAACTTGTTTTAAATAATTGGGGGTGGGGGGGAGGGGGGGGGCTGTACAATCCCAAAAATCAAAAATGAAGACAATGTACCTGTATCTTAATCTTACTCAAGAACAGAAAAAATTAGGATTCTAAGGAGAACAAATGGTGAGTGGGTTTACCAATAACCAAACAAATTCTCTAGGCATCAATGGTGTACAAACGGTATATGAAAAATTAAATCAAAACAATCTACAGCAGCATGTCTTCCCTATACAAGTACATACCTGATATAAAGGCAGTTTTCAATATATCTATGTATAAACTCACCAATTTCCACCAGAGTTAGATCAACAAGCCCAAATAAGCACAAATATAGTTAAACATAAATATTGAAAACAAACATAGATTTTAAAGTCCCCACAATATAGGCGGAGACTCTCACAATGGCAGATGCCCGGAGCCCCTGTCCCTGGACTTACCCGATCGTCATACTATATAGTGTCGGCGGCGGGTCTATTGATTGTCAGTTGTCACCTCTCCGAGCAGTGTGTATGATTGATTCACGTTACCTGGGATATATATGTAAATTCAACAGCAGATTCATAATCGACACAAATTAATTCCAGTTTTAACATGATAATCTGGTCCAGCTCGGGATAGTTCTACCTGCTGGAGGATTAGTGGGTTGTGCCAGACTGAATACAAGTTCTCGGATGTAAACATGGCTTTTGAACTCTCCTAGTCAAGGTTGTCATATCCCGATAAACTGGTGATCAGGAATCGAATATTAGCGAATAATTGTCTCCAGTCTATTAATGATGTATACACTCGGCATCAGCTGGTTCTCGAGAGTCAATCATTTTAATGAAGTAAGATCAATCAGGTGTTGACAATGCCACACTGTATCCGCCATTGACATCTCCTCCTACATAATATACACTAGATATGAATTCCTCCATGCCAGTGATGATGGGGCTTTATTACGGTCTTTTTAACATTGTCAACATTTGCATCTGTTCAGCATCCGCTTTTTAGGTTATTTTCATTGATTAAGGCAGTCTCTAATGAATGCGTTCCATTATAGCTTGGTAAAACATTCGAGTTTCCGAGGTACATGTATATAGAGGCGCATGCATTAGAGTGACGTAAAATATTAAGTAGAAAGGATGTAGCCGTTCTTAATTTTTTTTACTTAATAGCTTCATTTTATCGACAGTTGAGGAATACGGGGGTTTTTAGGTAGTGAAATGTATTTAAATTTATTGGTACTTAATCAAGATTTTTCCAGAACCATCGAAAGAAGATGGGGAAATAAGATAGCGCAAATGCCCATTCGGTTTAGTCGTGAAATAACATTTTGAATTTATTTCTTCCCAATTAAATCCATTCAAATATATTATAATACAAGTTTGCAAAAGCACAATTTCTAACTATATTCAGTTTTTAACATATTTAACAAATGATACGATCAAAAATATTGCCTTAAATTTTGGAGGTATCGAACCCTTAATATAATCAAAGTACTGAAGTACTGAGAGCCGGGCTCTTGTAGTGTGTCTTTATGCATATTGTGTAGTAAAGACTGAATCTCTCTCTCTCTCTCTCTCTCTCTCTCTCTCTCTCTCTCTCTCTCTCTCTCTCTCTCTCATGCTTATAATGTCGGCAAAGCACCAGAGAGCGACCACATTTTGTAAGCGGCTATAAACAAAAAATATGTCTGTCTAGTAGAAGTTAAAAAGTTCAACAGTTGCAGCCTTGAATTTTGCAACAAGCATTAGATATATTCAATCCCCATTTCTTCATCGCGCAGCAAAGTAGTTCATGGAAATTCATGCGCATTGTATGAGTTCAAAATGCATAGTAATGTTTTAAAAACACGTTATTAATAAGAAAACTAAAAAAGATAGACAATTCATTCGAAATTTAAAAAAACCAGAAACAAAATGCCAATAATTTTGACAAAACGTGGCTCTTTTTGTAACTATTTGGTATAGCGGAAGCTTTACCTTGACGCTGTTTGGTTTTTTGTTTACTTGTGCTATTTATAGTAACATTGGCGATTTGCCTGCCTATAGCCAGGACTCTGCTTTCAGCAGAGCCCGGCTAAAAACCCTAGATATATATAAGGTTAGTTTATGTCAGGTGCTCTAACCACTGAGCCTTTTCAGACATAACAAAGTAGGCTGTTTAAATATTATGTGTGACTTTGACCACGAGATTACGGACTTGTATTATTTTTTTTCAAAACGTCCAATTGTTTGGATATAAAATGATATTTTTAATGTATAGTGGGTCATCTCTCCACGTTTTTGTTGATTTAAATCGGTTTGTTTTCCATTGTTTTCCATTAGACTTTATTTAGTCTATGAGAAAAATATAGAGCACAGAACCACTCTATGAAAGAAAATGCCTTGAAGTTTTAAAAAATGACATTATTTGCAGGTTTTAATGTGTATACGACTGTTTGAGTAAAAATATTCCTAGTAATGAAAATATCTTTGGGTTACAAATCAATGATCTGTTAAATATATATCGTTTTAAATGATTTAAAAAAAATATCAGATTTATTGATATTTTAATTTTTCAGTAGCTTGTCCGACCGTGTCTGGGCATTTTACACGCCTTATCCACCTATCTTCTTTCTTCTCTCTCTATTTTATTGCTAGCCAGTCTGCCATGGCTCTTTGAAATCAACAAGATTTGTCTGCCTTTTGAGCTAAGACTATGCAATGTATGCATATTTCACTCGAAAACTGCGTCATTTTTAACTTGATTTAAACCAAGAAAAGTTACGTCCTATACCAAAAGAAAGTCCAAGGTATTGTTATAGTGGTTCTATTTTATAAATTATCTTATTGGCATTGCGGAGTGCTAAAATATTATAATATAACACGAACAACCTAATATATATACAGTAAAACTCGGTTATAGCGAAGTCCTAGGGACCAATGGATTTAATTCGTTATATCCGTAATTCGTTATATCCATATAACGAATTCGTAATATTAACTATAGCGAATTCATTATATACATTTTTTTTTTTTATGTGAATACAATTTTTGCTAATTGAGGCTTAGAATGAAAAAATATTCTTTTGATGCCTTTAAAAATGGAAAGTAGATTGAAGAATTTATGCCAAAATAAATTCATTCAAACTATAATGTTAAATGGTAGTGCAAACATTTTTAACTGTAAACAATTTCGTTATAAAAGTGTTAAATTTCGTTATTACCTCTACGGGACTCAAAATCAGTTCGCTATATCCGTAAATTCGTAATGTCCGAATTCGCTATAACCATAAAATTTTGCAAAGATTTCTTATGAATTTTGCCGGGGATTAAAAAAATACTTCGCTATATCCGAGAATTCGCTATATCCGTGTTCGTACTAAACGAGTTTTATATATATATATATATATATATATATATATATATATATATATATATATATATATATATATATATATATATATATATATATATATATATATATATATATATATATATATATATAATATATATATATATATATATATATATATATATATATATATATATATATATATATATATATATATATTCGTGTCGATTTTATTTATATTTATAAATAAGCGAGTTTACAAGTCTTATCTTAATTAGATTGTTACAAAAAACAAATTACATGTATTTCACTGTGCGTTTACCGGTTTTACAAACATGCTTTTACCTCTGTCAATAAATAACTTTGTTTGAAATTGCTGAAAAATGGAGTATATATGGACATTGCATGCATGTTTTTATTAACTTATTTAATTAAGTTCTATTCGGCTATTTTTTTTCAGTGGTAATCTCTGTTTAAACTCAAACGGGGAGAAGATCTATTTATCGACCTAAAAATATATGATATGAAATACTCCACGTAGATTTTAATGGGTTTGGTTGTGCACCATAGTGCATGATAATCAGTTAAATCGTTATCTTATGCGCGTTAATTTAATGAGAATTAAGTTGTTTTTTTTGAAACCGTTGTTGTTCTACCAATTCAATCGCTGTTGGACTAACCAACAAGTTATCACAATAGGAGAACTAATGTGGATATATTAAAGAACGATATTTTTTTAAAAAACAGAGGAAAAAAGATTAATGAAAAATGACATTTGTATAACAAAGATAAACCATTTGAAGGTGATGAACGGTTTACCTATGCCTATTAAAGCATTATTTTGAACAGGAATTAGATCTTCAGGTGTAAAAATACCTTGCGTTCACTTACTTATCATGTCGAGGAAAACGTCTTCTTGATAATAGGTGAAACGGACGCTCTGTAATGCAACTGTACATCTGAACTAGAACGTTGTACTCTGTTGTATCAAAGATACTAAGTATATGATTAATTAACGACTTGAATTATTCAATATTGCCTTTAAAAAAAACCTGCATCTTACATTTTCAATTTAATCAAAACATATCGATATATATATGATAAGACAGAGAGACAAGAAAGATACCGTAGCGGGTTAAAAAATGAAAAATCATACAAAACGTCAGGGGTCCTGAGTCCACCTTTGACCCCGCCCCAAGACCTTGTGTGATTGAATTTTTTAGACATATTTCAACTACATGTAATTCATGTAATTTATTAAAAATTCTGATGTTTCCGATATTGTACTAAGCGAAATTGTATATTTAGTGGCGTCGGAAGCAAATTGAAAATGTGTGTGTGTGTGCGGGGGGGGGGGGGGGGGGGGGGGGGCTAGACTAATCATCAGAAATCTGGACAAGTAAAAAAAAAAGACTTTTTCCTAAAATCGTGAAATTCCTAATCAGGGGAGGGGGGGGGGGGTAGCATACTTGTGAGGTCAGATTTCTTTCATATTTAATATAAAGAGGTCTCATTTTAAAGAATAAATAATTAAAATTTCAGAAAAATTGGATAATAAGAAAAGGAGAGGAGTGTGCAATGCGTTATTTATCCCCATATGCATGGAGCAATAAAGAAGAACTTTTTTTTCAAATGAAGCATAAATCTCTACTTTTTTGTTGTTGCTTGTATACATTGCTTTTAGCATAAACATTTTTACAATGCAGGTCGACAAAGTGCTTTCATTCTGTAAACATCACAAATACATAGCTTTCAAAATTAAGCTTCACGGCGTTTTAACTTTTAACCAGTACCATATTACTTGACTGTGCTATTTGTATAATAGTTATTCGATCACTGTATTTGCAAAGTGTCAAGATAGCTCAGACGGAGGATTGTAGGCACAGTGCCCCCCCCCCCTCCCCCTTCTATGTGTAACATTCTTGCACAGAACAAATAATGTCACAACAATAGCGCTAGTACAATTAACTTTGTTTAAGATTGTTTAAAAATCACCCTGTAATGTTAATAGTCAGATAATGAAATTCTGTATCATACATGTAGTGATGCATATACCTTTAAATGAAACATATCGTCATAAGAGATGTACTTAAGTTTAAATGTTTAAACTTCCCAGTTGCGTGGGATTTCAGTGATAGGCATTGCTTGTACGTACTCCTTCTTTTGGCTTATTGTGCATAATTTAATTATTAATTTTGATGAAAATCATTAAAACTTATAACTGTGGTTTAAGGTTTCTAATTCAATTAAACATTTCTGAAATGTTAAATTTCTTTCACGTTGTTTATTTATTGAATCCTCATAAAAAGTTGCCCCACTGTTTACTTTCCGGACGACATATTTGCGTTCTTGGTTTTGTTCATTATATCTGATAGTGACGAAAACTCCCTCCACAGACTAAAGAGTTTTCAGAAAGAGAAAGACGAACAGGGGATATATAGGTTCAGCATTTTATCAGAAATGGTGGATAATTTCAAGCGTAAGTGGACATTTTAAGTTATTCTTATACCCAAAGATTTATTAGTTGTTGTTTTTTATTAGGAATTTATAAAATTACCCAGCGTTGAACCAATTGTTTGCTCGTGACAGTCTTGTAATGGAGGTTTTATCTATTCATCATTTTACTTACGACAATCACTCTCTACATTACTGCTGTCAAGTCGACGGAATTCATAATAAGTATACTTTTATTTCGTCATATAATACATTATTATTGACTTATAATGATCTATATTACCATGTGACAAATGAATGTTGGCTTATGCTACCATGTTTTTAATACAGAAAATAGAATGCAATATCAGTAAGAAATTAGAATTCAATAATTTTTATGAATCTGCGATGTTATTTTCTTCATTAGAAGTATTTTAGCTATACTGCGAATCATATTTTAGTTATTCTTTCTAAAACTTGAGACTTCAACCTTTCAATGTAAACACACAGCAAGGGGTTGGTTATGTTTTTAAACAAAGGGTCATTAAGCAGGAAAGGAGATCCTGCTGAGAACTGTTGTCTGAGAGCAGATTAAGATAACAATAAACTGGTTCCTCTACCAAAGCGTAATTCATGAATTACAGAATTAGTATAAGTGCGACTGCAAAATGTAAAATGTCATCCTTTGATTAACAATGCTACACCCCTAAATTTACTTGCAACCATTTTTTGGAGGAGGGGGAATTAAAAGTGGTATAAGAGATATATTTTTTGTGCCAGGGATACTGGAAAGGGGGTGATATTTGGACAGAGAGGTCAAATGTGGTCGGTTATGAGGACTCAGCCTGTCCTCCCTTTGAAGAAATCTTGCATTGTTTTATAAGCTCATGGAAATAGCAGAATATCTGATATATGGTACCTTTTAATTGTTTTGACAGCAATTTAAGCAAATTTGACGACTAAGTTCCCTTATTCTAATAACATGAAGTGTTAAACTGGCATAAATTTGTTTATTATTATCTGCATTTATATAACATACCTCGTAAATGTTTTACTTTTATGGGGAGAGAAAACAGTTAGGTTGCAGAATACAGCATGTTGCAGATTTTGAATGAAAATCTCTACATCAGACCAAACAGATTCAGAAGATAAATAATGAAACATTCACACTTAGATATTAAAACTTATACATACCTCAAAATTTTATTGCCATTGACATTTGAGTTTCCTACTTGGCTTGTTTTTACATTTAAGACTTTACTAATTTCAATTATGATAAATAATATTCCACAAACTGAAATTTGAATTTTCCATCAAATATATAATTTCCTTTGCACAGCCTATATGTACATGTATTAAGCATATATCTAGCTGCTGTGTAGGTATTCACATCAAATATGGACATTACTAGCAAAAGTTTGAGAGAGTTGTTGTTTTAAGATTTTATTTTTCAAACATGCACATAGTATTTTGTATGCACATAATATTTTGTATGAATTGTAAAATCTCAAAATATTTTGATGTTTAATACATCAAATAATTCATACATTGGATGCTTCCATTAAAATATGCATACAATATGCCTATAAATATATAAAAATGATTACTTTCAACAGTTACATGTAAATATTGAAGAAAATGTACTGAAGGAACTAAGTTTACTGGTATAAGAATGATTGGTACATTGGATAGTATTTTAGTCTTGTGTATAGTCGTAAACTAATACATGTATGTGTGAAATGTTGCACAGTGCTAACCTTCTGTAACTGAATTTGAGTTATCTATCTTTTGCAGAGTGAAGATGTTTAAAGCTTTAGATAAGGTCAACTATGCCAGACTAGATCTTTGTAGTCATCTACAACAGCCCAAGAAGAAGCTAGGGGTGCCATCTCTGTTGAAACTGTGCTGTCAGAAAATAAACAGTTGTCATGTAGATCTCATCAGGGAAGCCTTATCATGTATCCCTAACCACTTAGCTCCAGTGCTGTTGGAGATCGCCATTGATAGAGTGGCCCCAGTAGCCATTATTACACTCATCTCCAACTGGCCTTTGCCTGTCTTATGGTAAGCCCCTATTGCCAGGTCTTATTTCATATCAAGACTAGTTTTCAGTAAACTCATTGTAAAAGTTATAAAAAAAAATTGAAACATTTAATTGATATTACATTCTATGAATGATAATTATCAAAGACACAAACTCATTTTTGTTTTATGATTTAATTTAATCAACGTTTCCATTGACCTAGAAAAATATTACATGTTTAAGCAAATTTATACCCGATCCCATATCTTAAAGTTCAATATATCACTGTATCATACTTTTATTTAAATTATTGTCTTTCTTTAATTTAGTTTTGGTGATGTTGTGCATCCAGAAAACAAAGATATATTTACTGAAGAGATGGGCTTGGATTTAATGGTATTCAAAGGAGTCATTGAGAGAACCAAATCCTGCAAAATCAAAGTCTTAGACCTTCGAGGATTCAAGCTGAGTAAGAAGTTCTGGTTGTAACTTATGAATAGTATAAATTAGATATTAAGTTTTCAAAAAACATGTTCATTGAAAATGCTTCATAGAGATGAAATAAATATACATTTACACAGTGTACTTAGGTTGTCCATAGATGGTTTAAAATGTATAAGAAGTCAACATTACCTTTGCTTTGTGTTTTCAGATGCAACTTTTAGCAAGCTAATTGTGCAGATGTGGCCCATATTATCCCTGAAGAAACATCAATTAAAACCAAAAAAGCTGGCCAAGATAATTGCCAAAGCCGCAGGTAGGCCTATAGATCACATTTGCCATTACCTGGGATATCTTAAGTGTAATCAATATTCATGTAAAGACACTGAAGCAAAGTCTCCTGTTTTGCAAAAATAATTTTCTTTGAAATACCTTAGGGGGATTATCATAGGGACAAATTATGATCAAAATGTGTGTTTATATTTCTGGAGGTTGAAGTTTGGCATGGGTAATTGGGTTGTTCAAAAACATGTTTAGCCACATATTACATGTATTTAATCAATGCTAACCTTTAGCTGTATCTCTGAGCAAACTAGTTTTGGCTTTCACTCAGTTGATCAATTCAGGAAACTTTGAATTGTAAGTGTATAAAAAGTCTGTGGGGTGGGACAGAGTTTTATTAAATCAATTTTTAACACCATTGACATTTAAAGGAATCAATTTTAAGTTGCAATGTTTTATGGGTCAAAGGTCAACCATCTGATGTGCAGCACATAATTATAATTGTATATTATATATTATATTATATATAATTATAATGTCACAGTTGGTGAATAGTCAAGTCTCAACCAGGACTCGAACCCAGGGCCTCTGGCGTACCGTGCCAGCGCTCTAACCACTGAGCTATTGAGACCTGATATATTGACTGACATTCACACACCTGTTAACCCGGTGACATACTCCCCCTCTTGGTAGAAATTCGTCCTCGAATTTACGAGTAGAATTCTATGAGTTAAGGAAATGTTGTGAAACATGTTCCTAGGTAGTGACCGTGGGATTTGTACGCTGGGGGCCAAATGTCACAGGTGGTGAAAAGTCAAGTTTCAACCGGGACTCGAACCCAGGGCCTCTGGCTAACCATGCCAGCGTACTAACCTCTGAGCTATTGAGACCCGATATATTGACAGACATTCACACACCTGTTGACCCGGTGACATATATCTTGTTAGCCTTTAGAAAACGTATGTACTTTTCTATGTAACAAGTACTGGCATATCAAAAGAGAATTACCAGTATGTTTGAAATAGACTGTCCTTTAATTTATTGTAGATATTTCACTACAGTTGACCCCTTAGGGAGATTACTGGTAATATCATATTGTCTTTGGTATTAATCAGACTAATTCAGCTGGAATTTACAACAATGACTCTCAGAATATATGTTACAAGAGATGCAAGCATGCATTGCCCAAGCAATAATGATCTAAAACCATCAAATGTATTTAGATTCAAATTTATGTACATGTATTGTCATCTGATGATGAAACATGATATATAGGTTTTGTTGGGATGCACCTAGACATTGACATATCTAATTATGTAAACAACCTATAATATCTTATAATTCATTTGTTACCTCTTTCACTATGTACCAAACTGGTTGCTTACAAAATATCAGTGAATACAGGCTTCAAGTTGACAAAACTTGTTATGTTTAAATATTTGTCCATATTAAATTTTTTTTTAGATATTTTGTTTCATTTACAGGAACTTAGATAAGGAAATGTTTCAACACAATTGAGCAAGGCATTTTCTGTGTAATAGAATAGCATTTTAGCAATGATGGGTCATTTTCTGTGTATATAGTAATACATGTAACCTTATCCTTTCTGTATTCTAGATGTGGAGTTTAGTCGGTACATGGAGGAACTCCTTCCCAGGATGTTAAATGATATTCTGTCTCATGAAATGGTTCAGGACACACATATACTGATCCGTATTCCTCGCGGTATGTCAAACACCCTACACTAATGTGTTTTAGGGCTCCACAAAAGACTTATTGTGCCAACATGTTTCATTTTTATCACATTCTTCAATTTTTCGTAAAGTACATAGAAATTTTTTCATTGGAAAATGTGCATATGTTCTGTGATATTTATCAGGACTTTTTTTTTTCAAGCATTATACAGTTTTGTATAAATCAGCATTTCATCAGATATTTTGTCCCAAAGAATTGAAAAATTACAAACTGCATTTTGATACTTGGAATTTAGTTGAAAAGAGTAAACTGTATTGTTGTATTTTATTGAAATCTTTACACTTAAACAATGAGGTAACTTTCCCACACTTTGTGAAGAAAATAAATATAAAAAACACAACTTTCTCTTGCAGGAGAAAAGATGATCGTGAAGATAGACAACATTCACTTCACGGCCAGCAACACATTTTTTATGGACTACTTGATCTGTAACTGCCTAAGATCTGTCACTCCCGTAGCCATCACAGTCTCCAACATTCATATCAAGTCAGTAGCAGAGTTATCTCTCCTTTATTTGTCTTCAAATTGTCTCCATATAGAAAAATAATATTGATTAATTAATTTAGAATTTGTTTTATGTTGTGTTGGCAACACTTTAGTCATATTACAGCAATTTAAATTAAATTTGAGAGGATCAGTGTTTTGAGTAAAAGAATTATGATGCGCTCTGTAATTTTTTCATGAAGATGCACCATAATGGGAAAGAGCAGGTTTTCTTTGGTATAAAAGTAGCTCTTTTGGACTAACCACTGTCCTTTTTTTTTATTTTAGGTCAGACCTTGCAATAGGAGAAGAAGTGATGGATTCCTTGGCTCCATTTATTGTACTTAAAGGACAAGACATAAATGTGAGTCATTGTGAGGAAACTGCTACACTAGATCACTCTCTTTTTAACATTGATTATCATGATATGACAAATTGAGCAGTTCATTTAAATGCAAAGTAGGTTTATACATATTTCTTTGACGTTGTACGTAATTGAAAACGTTTAAATTTTTTACACATGTATTATTCATACACAAAAAATTCATATAAAGAGAAAGGAGGGGAGAATTAGATGGTAATTTTTTTTTACAAAGGTTTATGAATTTGCTATAGTTCTATATGATTAAGCTACATCATGCCTTGTCATTCATCTGTACATGTATTTATGATTTTTTTTTTTATTGTTTACATTTAATAAGTGAGTGGCATTATGATTTGTTTACATCTAGTCAGCAATTTTTTATTTTTATTTTATTTCCTGTCTTCAGACTCTTGAAGGTCTATCCCTAAGACAATTAGAAGAGGGAATATTTTTCATGGTGTCACCCAACCTGAAGAAATTTTCCAGATTGCGTTCGCTCGATTTGCAAGACTGTAACATTTACTTACAAGAAGGCAAAACGCGAAGTAGAACAATTGGCCGTGCCATCATGGTCAGGACATTGTCATGTTTTGAGAACTTAGTCCGACTAGATCTAAGTTTCAATTACCTCCTCGGTTGCTTGGGAGAAATCTTAGACGCATTAAAACTTCCATTAGAATTTCTTAGTCTACGAAACTGTGATTTAAATGAAGATGACTTGGAGTGTTTAGCCAACTCAAAACATGCTCTCTCCCTGCAGGAGTTGAATTTGAGCAAAATTTGTCAGTTTTCCATTTATGACAATGACAGAATATCGTCCAATAACTTGTTCAAGGTTGTGTTCTGTTTTAAGAATGTTAAACTGCTCAATCTAGCCCAAAACCACTTTCAGGATTCTTCGATTCCAAGTTTCTGTGAAAAGCTACCTCAAAATTTGAAGAAACTGCAGTATTTAGACATTGCTGGAAATGTTCTCACTGAAGACAGTACACTCCAAATATGCAAAGCTCTTGCCAAAGTGAAAACCTTTCAGTGGTTTCGGCTAACTTGTTCAAACAATCTTTTAGACGAAGCTTTGGGACATCTTAATCAAGCACATGAAAATGCAGTGCAGGCCAAACAACGGATCTGTGGTTTACTGTCAGCCCTGGGTAGAACTGATATCCACATCGAAATTGTGAAGTTATCGTACGCAATATTTGTAGATCTCATGGATGTGATGGAGCTGTGAAACTTTAACATGGCTAAATACAACATTGGGTTCATGTTTATGTGAAACAAGTCCACCTGTAATTCTTAAATGGCAACAAGGATGAGGAACCTCCTAGCAGGTGCCCTCTGTGTAAATAGGATTAAGGAATTGGAATTCCCTGTGTTCTTTAATATGTACTGTTTTGTTTCTGCTGGATCATAAATGAGGAAACCATTTTGACATTGTTGTATTTTGTATTTTGAACTCTTTTCCATAATTTGTATTATCATTTTTACAAAATAAACAGTATCACATTGCATAGTGGCTGTTCAAATATTAAACACATTTGGTTATGATATTGCAGACAAAATTTGTCATGGTTTAAAATGAAAATACACATTGCATATAACTAAGTTATCAAATTTTAATAATATCCAAACATCCAATACAAAAACACCAATAGCTGCAAGTACAACATGTGTTAACTTGCATCCATTTCGTTGAAGCTCTGTTAGTTTATAATACTGGAAGAAAAGTAGACAATGACACACATTAATAAATACTGATTGGTAATTTTTGCACAACAAAGGCTTGTTGCTTTGGCACAAAGAATTCTCTTACAAGTGTATATAATAATGTACATAGACTTGGCAACGAAAAGTTGAAGTCTCCAGCGGCATCATGAATAAACGACCGCTGTACGATGTCTCTTGTTTTCTCAACTGAAAACGCGCACAAGAAATAAAAGAGTCAATAAATATGAACGGATTTCGGTGAAGTAACAGTTTGTTACGGAAAGATGACAACGTAATCACTGATGTAACTTTTTCGCTATTTTCTCCAGGCGAGAAGACCAGCGTTTTACGTCTCTCACCAGACTATTCTTTAATCTATTTTGTCCGTTCTTTCGTTTTCGGTATCTTCTGTATTTAGACATGCTCAACACCTTCTTGGGATTCCTTTCTAAGACATCCAACGTCGATTTGGCCTCCCTGTACTTTCGGAAGTAACTCTGGTATTTCTTGGGAAGTTTGGTTACCGTTTCCTCCCCCCACTGTGACACGTCTAGGGGGTCGGTGGTGGTAGGGAGAGAGGCCTCTGTGGGTCTCTGGGTGGGTGCTTTAGTTACCTTGGTCGTCGTTACTGGAGACATTATTTTGTAAGCTACGGTAGGGTTGACATCAGGACGAGAAACTCTCGCAGTGTGTCCTCCTGATTCAAAAAAGGACAGGGACGGATTTGTGTACAAGTTGAAGGAGGACTGAGGGCCCATGTGGTATCTAATTTTAGGCGAAAGGTTTGATGCCATAGCTGTTGTACGATATTCTTGATTTTTAGTGTTGTCTGGCATAAACTTGATTTTGCTGGCCAATGTAAAACGGTTATCTGGCGTTTGATCTGAGAGGAGGCTAGCATGATGAAATGGAACCTGTTTCAACCAACTCAACTGTTTCGCCAAACGGTTCTTGATTTGAGAGAGGAAGGTTAATCCCCCAACAGGCATGAATAAATTCCTATTCTGCACCAATGATTTAGCCGAAAATGTCGTCTGTGGAACACCTGACGTGTAAGTTTTAGTCGAAAATACCGGAGTGGGAGAAGAAATTTTCTGAATTGACTGTGGCTGTGGGTGCTGAACGTGCTTCGCTGCTTTGGTATTTTCAATAGCTTTTCGAACTTCGTGAAATAACCCTGATTTGATTTCATGTTGCAGTTTGGTTTTGTCTTCTTTGATTTCAGATTTGATAAGCGCGGCTTGTGCAGTTTCAACTGAAGGCGTCCCTCCAATGCTGATATCAGCGCAGTTTTTGAATACCTCCTGTAATCCGCATCCTAAACAACTGGTACCATTCTTGTCGGTACCCCAGCTGTTTCCTAAAAAATAACAGAAAATCAATGTAATTTTATTAATGTACTCATGCCAGAATGATTGCAAAAGGAAAAATATAACAGTAGTATACACCTATTGCCATGCCACTGGCATATGTATTTACCTGTGTTGTACGTCCACTGCAGAACACACTGCTCACAACGCATTCCTCTCGGGATAAGCAGTGTCAAGTGGTATTTGTCTTTTCCCGTCACCTTTGGATTTGATGGGTAGAAACGGGTGTAGGAACTTTCTGGGGACCCCTCCTTGATGATCATAAGGTGTTCGTCAAGGCATTCCTGGGCCACGGGTCTGCGGATGTCATTGTGTGGACAGATTCTGAACTCGAAGAACCCTTTGTGGTAGCTGGTGATCTGGATGGTAGTTTTCATTTCTGTGGATTCCGCGGGAAGCTGCTCCACGATTATTCCTTTAGCGTATTTTCCACCAGCCTCGTGTTCGCGAGGTCCACTGTAAGCATCTCCACATACTCCGCATTTCCCGCCAGTTTTAATGTATTCCTGCAATAAAGAAGCAATAATTATTTAGATAATTAGATTTATGAATTAGAGAGCACAATGATAACCGTTTTGTTTAATTTTGATACTAAGTTTTGGTCTCGATGAAACAGATTGGCGTACCTCTAAGCCACCACAGAATAGTCCGTTGTCGTCATAGTTAGGGGGTGTGTCGTATCCGTACCGCCAAAGGGAGCCTCTCTGAGGAGGGGATAGGAGCAATCCATGTTGGCTACTCCATTCAACAAGTGACGTCAGCGTTAATCCGAACACGAAGACTGAATACATTTCTGTAAAAAAAAAGTTTTTATTCGATGATTTAAAGGATAGTGCATGTTGCACATTGAAGTTAAGCAAGAGAACATACTGGATATTGTCATGTAGGCGGAACGCGGTCGATGAATTGCAGTGTACATGTATTGATGCATTTTAAAAATTGTGACGATTTCATGATTTCTCTTAAATGACCTCGGAGAAATGCGCTAAGACAAAGGTGAAACTCTAGCGGCACGATTCCTATACATTGTTAATTGAAATCAAACATAAACCCGTTAATCAACTTTTCACTTTCCTTTACCATAAAGTAATGATATACAAGATTTCCTGTGTTTTCTGTCAATCAGTCACCACAGAGTTGTTTACTTATTCAACAAATTTGCATGATATCGTCACCTTTGATTTATTTCATTTCCTCTTTGTCTCTTTTATTGAATGCTGAATATCTTTAATTACCGGTATTAGTAAATAATATTTGCATTTTCTTTATTAAACCTATTAACCTCCATCATTACTTGGTACAGTTGCATTTTTTTTTTTAGAAATCAGACATTTATTATAGCACGTAATTTTTCGACCAAAATGTCAAATTTTCCCATCTTTACATAATTCTTCATTAAAAAGCAGGAAAGATGAAACTCAAATACATAACTTTTGTTTTAATACATTATATTTACATTCTACTGTGTTTTTCCATTAAATTCCGTGATGTTTAAATGCCTCTAAATGCAACAAGTAGTCAAAGGTCAAATTGACGAGTTTTGTTATGACGTCACAAACGTTGAACGCTGTAAACTGCAACGTCACAAGCGAAAATCAAAGTTCACGCTTGTGGCTGTTACTGTGGCTCTTCCATTAATGTTAACTTACCCTTAGGATAAGATCGGAATTTTAAGGTATAATTCACATTTGCAGACAAGGCAAGAAGTTAAAAAATGTAAATATAAGCATTAAATCATGATTTTTTGAAGTATACACTCTCATAACTGCCGCGGTGTGTGCATACAAATTTTCATAACGCGCTAACGCGCGTTACTCAATTTGTATGCACACACCGCGGCAGTTATGAGAGTGTATACTTCAAAAAATCATGATTCAATGCTATATTAAAACGTACATTCTTTTTCGAGCAGAATTTCATTTCTAACGACTGTAAATTTCTGAAAGCATTCGTGACAGTTTGTACACGATTCGGATTTGACTGACTTAATTAACGACAAAAATTGAAAGTTTTTGAAATGCCTGCACAGTTTTTGGCGGTTTCATCTGTGATTAAAAAACCAAAAAGGTCATTCTATGATTTAATGCTGCCGAAACAGAGACGTGTGCCAATAACCAATTAATTTGTAATTTTTATTCATTGTTATTCATATGCAATCGCTGCGGTCTTACTTTTCAATTTGTCTGTGGGTTTATGGTTTGGACATTTACAAATTGCAGGTGCACATCACATAAAGGATTTCTTTCCTGACTTCATTCTATTTAATCAAGATTGACATGTAATGGTCCTCTATCGAATGTTCCATAGAATGACCGGTGAACTTTTAACCTTTCACTAGAAATTGAGCTTATTTTTTTTGCAATGTTAGATGCCCTTTGTCCTGTGATATATGAAGACATTAGTTGGTGTTTGTAACATTTGTTTTCTTATGAATCGATGCGTTCATTATTTATTGTTCGTTAATAAGATTGTTGCCCTTTTGACATCATAATTTATCTTATGGAGTAAATGACCCACAGAAAAACCACAGACCATGTCAACTTTAACGGGTTTAATAAATATACGACCTACACTCAACATTGTAATTGCGATTAGCTTAATGAAACAATATCATTTATTACGCATTAAATTATATTCTATTTTGACATTTGAAGAAATGTATTATCATATATATCACTGACATTGGAAACCTCAGACAAGGTAATTGAAATCCTTTCACTTATCAAATTCCAAATAATATTGAAGAAAAGATGAATAGATAGAGTTTTAAACACATGAAATTAAAAGAAATGCACCAAAGCGCCGAGGAAAATATATATGCGTGTTGTTTTAATTGTCGCGATAAGAGCTTGTGAGGTAGAATATTATACGATTTTATCCAGAGATTTATGAAGTTCGCCGTCCAATGTCGGTTTCCTTGCAAGTTAATGTCATGTCGACGGTTCCTCTACAACAAGATTCGCGGTTTGATGTTTTGATTAATTGTCTTAAAGTGCAAATGGCCAGCCTCATTTCAATATCTCATTTTTCATTTTTTTCATTTTGTCATTCTTGAAAAACAGCAATTTGCTGCCTGTACTTTACATTACGTTTTAGTTTAACGAGATTAACGAGATTAAAGACCTTTATTAGATGGCAAGTCAATTTTTAAAACAAAGTTTACTTTTTTAAATTATCATTATTTAATTTCTTATTAAATGCTTAAGATCAAAACGTATATACATGTCATTTATATAACTACAATACCAAGATTTCATAAGAGTCATTTTTAAAAAATAATATTTTGAAAAAAAAGACAATGTTCATTTAAAAAAAAAGAAAAAAAGGACGAAAAACTTTAAAAATAAATCAAGCTACACAAGTGCATTGCCTTCTGTTTTTATATCTACTTCGATAAATATTAGCCTTCTTTTTAGAATAATATGTCTAAGTACATATGAAATAAGCTATGTAATAATATTACAATATCATTTTATATGAATAAGATTTTAAAATAAAATATATTATTTTTTAATTTCCAATAATCTCATTTGCTGGTTTCGCTAATTTTTAAATAAAATTTCATTCAATGTTATATATAAATAAATGGTGCATTATTATATTAACCAAAATATTTTACTCAAAATAAAAATATATTCAACTGAAATATTATAAATGTAGAAACGATGCTTACCTCTCGGCAATGTCATACGAAATGCAAACACTGTCAAGTTGGACATAACTTTTCAAGTCATTACATTTCCATTGTTAATGTATTCATACGCAGGCCGCCCCGGGGGTAAGGTTCACTTCACAGGAGACAGAAGTACAGAGAGGGAATAACCCACTGTCGTTACGTGCTCCCGAGCAATGTCTCCGGGGGTCATTAGAATTCCGTCCATTAGGCATTGACGTTTTAAAATGATTGCTCCAATTGCTCCTAATGAATTTCGTACATAACAATGACATGGAATTCCATAAGTTTTGTGAAGTTCACGAGGTCATAAATCGTCTGTTTGCTAATTATTAGATTATGACAGTTAATGAAATTCAAGTATTTTATTACCTTGTACTTGCTATGGATTACAATGGCCTTGATTTGTTCTAATTATTAGACTACGATAGAATGAATTAAGAGACCCCCAAAAATGTAAACCATGACGGATTTTGAAGTGTATTATTCAGATCCCATTGTTGATGCAGAGAACGTAAATGTTGCAACTTTGAAGATATTTCTGTAAGCTTCATTTATCATTGATTGATGGCATGTGTAACCATTTTACTGATTTTACCATGTCTATAACATACTTGATTTGTATAGCGTAAAACTCGCTTTAATTTTTGAAAATGTATAAAAGGATCGATAGTTCGTCAGACTCAATTCATTAAAACGCACGTGGCCGGTCTCTATCCTTATTTGAAGATAAAGTGGCCATTATAAAGTACTTTCCCCCTTTCAAAAGAAATAGGCGTTTAATGCCTATAAACTATCGATCACGTGCATACTAGATACAGTACAATGCAAATCAAACATCAAATACAGTCAGCCAATCTAAATCATTCATATGGTACCATTTTGCAAAATTGCTTCTTTTGTGCCGAAACTGTAGAAATATTAAACCTTTAGAGCAAACTTTCTTTCTTTTTGATTATACGTTAACATTTTCTTTATGTACACACGTACATTGTAAATAAAACTTGAAGTTCACTTTCTCTGAAAAAAACCCATAAGGTTTTACTTTCTTTCTCCTTCAACCATTTCAGATGACTGTTTAAAGGATATTTCTTTAAATAAAAAATAAAGGAATAAAAAGCAAATTACATAAAGTGGTATCCTGTTATTTTTGCATCTTTTGTTTTTGCATTCGTTTTTACTAATTTCACCAGGCTATGTCTGGTTTTCGTGTTTGTTCGAAAAGAGGATTAGTGGGGAAAACTACAAGTAAGAGACATGAGCATACAGGTATTAACATTGATGTCTACGTCATGTTTGTCTGAGGGAAAAAAGCAATCAATCTGAAAAAGACCTTCAAGGAATTTCAAATAAATCTGCTATAATTTAAACTATGTAAGAATGACGTAAAGTTGATCTGTTTAAGACTCTATCAACCCTTACTATTTTGGCCTAACGGACGAACTATAAATTACAGTAAGAACTTTTAATATGCACGACAAAAATTTGTTAAAATTCTAGATTTTTAACCTTTCTTTGTAATTATAATACACAGAAGAGTGAATGTATTAAAAATATGTCTTAAAAGGGTAATCCATGAAAAAGGCAATGAAAAATTGGTCAAAATCACCTAGTTATGCAGGGAGGGGGAGGGGTTAAAGTTGCTGTACTTGAATAACTGTGGTGTAAAGAGGGTCACATAGTTATATGTACACAGCCCGTACTCACGTGAAATATAGTATAAAGGTAGGTGTAGGTGGAAGGGATAGTGGGTCATTGCTTCTTCCTTGACCTAATCATCATTCACACCTGTGCGCAGAAGTAGAATATAGGACAGTGTGTCGGGCCCATATATTTGAATGTCTTTCACACTCGGATAATGGGGTCAACTTCCAAGGCGAGTTTTGAAGGAATTGACATGACCACTGAGATGATGAGCGTCTCTAGAGGGTGACACAAGGGAAGAACTGTCATAAATGCCCTTGCACCTGTCATGGGGACATAAATCTTGATTTAGGTACATATATATGGGAAACTGGAATCTTCCTCAGATCTAGTTACAATGGTCAAACACTAAGCCGTGAGTCATACACTGCACGCGATGATTCGTGCACGCGAACATGCACCATTTGGCACAAATTCTGCATGCAGTTAAAAAACTAAATCCTAAAATAAAGTGCCGTCTGGTATTTTTAAAAAAAGATTTTATGTCGATACATAGACCAATATAAAAGCTATTTTGATAATTATTGCTACGCTCTTTTATTTCTTTACTGCACGATGGCTAGCTGTCAGATGATAATAATATTTGATGAAAATGGGTAACGTAATTCATGTCAAAGCTCTGAAATGTAAATTGGGGATGATTAGGGTGATGCAAGCTTATATATCAGTATCATCACGCTGCCGCCTCCCCTTTTCTTTTCATTTCTACACAGGAAAGTTTAGTAAACCTTTAAAAGACATAAAGATAATCTGCCGTGATATAACTTAATAATAAGAATAACACAGGAATGAATATCAGGATATTTTTCTCGACAATTTTTTCAGGTGCATTATTTGCATGGGTATTTATTTGACCCTTAATCTTTCAGTATCTACAGATGGTTGCAGTGTCGTTTTAAGTTTTTTTGTACAAGATATTATCTAAGTCATCAAATAATCCAAAAAGAAAATAAAAATCCAACAACTTAAGGATGACGTTTACTCAGAATGAAAAAAAATTCCACTGATGATAATGAAAAACCAACTATTGTGTGTTATAGACCTTTTATTGTAGTGTTATTTTTCATTTTCAAAAAGTAGGTCAATGACCTACTTTTTGAGTTAATGGCCATTGTATATTTTTGGAAAATTAAAGGAAAATCACTTAAAATTTTACACTATGATTGAGATTTTCTTAATTGTGAAAATAATACAAATTGCTCAACACTTTTGAAAATGAAATACAATTTATGAATGGCAGTGACACTAAATACATACAAAGCATTAAGTTTTCCTTCACAATTTTTATAAATATTCCAGTCCGAATTTCCTCTATCACTTTTCAAATTCCTACCCATTTTTGATCCAATTTTACAAAAAATTGAATGATGATAATATAAAAACATTTATAGTATTAAACTACTTTTATTGGTCTTATTCTGTTGGCATATAGTTTATATGAGGTCAATGATCAAAATTTTGAGATATGGTGTCTTTTCTCGTTTTTAAGCATATTTCAATATTTTTTTAAATCCATGCCATACGGTTATCATAATGAATAAATGAGGTAAAACTACCAGAAAATATGCAAAATTATATAGACTAAAATATAAAATCTTAACTTTTAATATTAGAGTACTTCCAAAAATGTTTTAGCAGAAAACAAAATCTGCAAAATTTAGTCCGAATTTCCTCTGTTTGGCTAAAAGTCTATTTTTGTTTTGGCATAATTCCATAATATAGTAGAATTATCGAATGTTATGTCAATAATAATTCATTTCACAGATACTTTTTGTGTTTAAAACAAATTTTACTCATGACATTGAACTTTATAACAATCCGAATTCGAGAACTCAAACCCTGAGTAAACAACACCCTTAAGTTTAGTATATTGCATTTAGTCCGGTCCAGTAAGAAAAAGGCAACGTAAATACCCTAGTGTCATATCACCGCATAACACTAACGGAAGTACAAATAATAAATAATAATGTACCTCATTATGTATGAAAAAGCTTTTTTGATTCTCACAAACGTCGTCTCTTCAATCCTAGAGGTCTTTCTGGTCATTTAAGAAGGATTACCGTGCGTTTTGTACTTAAAGGCAGCGGTCACTTACCGAATTTCATTGCTTGAGGAGCAAATGTTTAGATATTAAGGACATGCGGGCATGTACATGAAGGGAACGTGATCTGCAGAAGAAAAAAAATACATACATGTAACCTGATGCTGCGTGAGTGCGTCAGCAAAATTCACGTACCTCTATCATCCGTACGGACCATCAGAGAAATCATTTACATAGTTCTGTTTCTTTCCCATTGGATCTTGATTGGTCAATATAAAGTGGGTTAAAGTACAATGTACATGTAAGAAAATCATCTGTAAAGTCTATTATATGTACCTTGCAAAGAAGAACATTTCATTTTTATATGGAAGGTTTCTATAACTATTTTGACGGCGACAAAACGCAACATGTTGTTTGATCGTCAATGACAATCGCCCTGCTGCTGAATTATACGCTATAATTGTTTGACCATGTATTCAATGCTAGAAATGTTTCGAACAAACAGTTGGTAACTCGGGTCAAACTGGATAGGTTATATTTTATTGGCTGATTGTATAAGTCAGCAGAAAGAGAATGTAGAGAAGTGTTTTATGTAAAATATACAAAGTGTACATGCACTCGGTAAAGTCAAATACATGTCAATTCCAACATTTAAAAATTTTCAACGGAATAGATTATAACTCCCTGAACGGACAACGAAAAAAATTGCAAAAACCACCTCTCTCTCTCTCTCTCTCTCTCTCTCTCTCTCTCTCTCTCTCTCTCTCTCTCTCTCTCTCTGAGATGTTGTCTACATTTACCTTATTTACAAGAAGATACTGATTGATCAGTGTTGATTGTCTACTTAGTATAATAAGCTGTTATCGAAAAAATACAACTAATAGAACCAGTGGCTTTTTTGTATAATGGTTTTTTAAAGGTAATTCTTAACACATGCTTGTTTTTTATTTGTTTTTTTTGTGATCAATTTTAAGTCAGTTTCAACAACAATTGGTGCCAATAATGTAAAGATATGTACATATCATTTTTTATTCTTTTTTAGTTGTCATCACGTCCCTAAAAATTATTCATGCTGTCGGAAAACATACATACCATTTGCTGATAAAAATAGAAAACGGATTTACATAATTACAAAAATAAGCTTCATCCCTTAATTCACATTCCGTGGTAAGACAGAATTATGTTTATTTATTTTAAAAACCTGAATATATTACAATATTTATAACAAAAGAGACAGAAAATTTTTAAAAGGCAGACAAGAAATGGACATTTAGATAATTTAATGAGGTTTCCAAATGGAAAAAGATTTGTCTGCAGTTTCATAGTTAAAAATTCTGCATTTTGTGTGCAATTAATTGCTTGATATTGTAGATGTAAGTCAAAGGTTTTTTTTTAACACTTTAATATGTATCTTAACAATGAAAATTAAAAAATCATCTATATTTGCAATTTAAGGAAAATGAATGGACCATGTGACTTTAGAGTGACAAGAGAGCGTAAACAACAGACAAATTTATTAAAGTAACTTTAAATCATTATTTGAATCACGAAGAAGGGTTATTAAAAAGTATAAATCACATGAACAGGATGCTATAGGCCAAAAAACCTTTCGAGAACTCGTCGTCTCTACTTCTAATACCTTGTTGTATCATAACATTCACAAGTCTCTAGTATCAATAAGATTTCGATTATTTTAACCATGACACTTCTTTCCGATCCTGTATATTTCTTGTGGTTCTTTAATATTCAGCTCAAAGTATGAACATGATTTTCAAATGAAACAAATAAATTGAAATAAAAAATAAGCATATGATATTAAGTTTAACAATTGGGTTATATCTAGCTGTGTAAAATCTAGGTGTTACACATCTAGTTAGCGGATTGTGACGGAAAATGTTTGAGATTTGTAGATATTTGCAAAACTTTCTAGAGTCAATTTTTCAAGGATTGTCCTTCTCGTACCACTAAAACAAATACAATGACTATTAACGATGTGTAATATTACAGCACAGGCACCTAGCGCTATAAATTTTTCTTATAAAAAAACTAAATATCCCATTTATTTGTATCATGTGACAAATTTTATAACATCAGGTGCCTGTGCATTTTAGATATATAATTTCACATTTCCTATCATAAAGGTTTAAATTATTCTGTGAACAAATGAGCCCAGATATTGGACAGCAATCGAACACCGCCGAGGATCGGATGTCTGCAACGGTCAATGTGATACACATAAAAATGCCAGTTTTTATTTGTGAATTTTTTTTTTATAGAGAACTATGTGAGAACGTAATTTGTTTCTACCATGGATAGAAATACTTACATTAAACTTAAAGAACCCTTGAAGCCTACATGTTTTTACCACCAATTCGACATGAGAATTATTACGCAATTTATGTACAGGTAAATCGTCTGTCAAATCTTTGTTCTGAGCAAGAGACATACTATTTTGTAAATTTTACTACATTTGCTCTAGATCCTTCACGCATTGGATTTAAATTTAATTGGATTAATGAATAAATTATGTGTCAGCTTATATAACATACATATCGTTCGTATTTAACATATACATCCATTTTAATGAGCATGTTGAATGATGTTATATTTGTAACTTAACAAAATGCATGAGCATGAGGCTGTAGTTTTTATGTTATTGCATAAATTGTACAATGTATGTAAAAATAAGAAATAAGACACACACAGAGAAACTTTAAAATGAGAAAATATCGATTAATCTGTAATACTGCAAGTGTACATGTCACAGAACGAATATAATGAGAGCATGCATTTATAGTACGATCACGTACAAATTGTCTAAATAAACATAACGCTTAAATGTAGAAAATAAATAGAATAAGTATATATAAAATCTTTTACACGATAACATTTACAAAGATTTAGATTCTTTAAAATCAAAATCTAGTACATAATGCACAGATTTTGATTCTAAAACGCGGAATATGTATCTTTTCCTGCAATGTCGCTACATGTGCCTTCATATCCCACAAGAATCATCAAAGAAAGCATTTTTATTGTTTAAACGTATACAATTCTGGCAATATAACATTGCCAGTAGAACGAGAATACTTGTATTCATTAAATAATATTAAACATTATGTTTTGTGCAACTCTTACGCTTTGTACTCTTTCATAAATGGCCAGTTTTATTCTTAATAAAGGGGTTGAATTCTCTTCCGATTGTAAGAACTTGGACAGACAGGCATAAATAATGAAATTTCACAAATGACTACTTTAAGCCTACGGCATATTAAATGATAATACAATTGTTATAAATGCATCGGCAAGCAACTAAAGAAGAACATTAAAAAAATCAGTTCAACAAATTAATTTTTCTTAGAAGAATTTAAAGTCACAAGGGTTTTACTTTCTTCCTGATACAAAATATATAATAATTTAAAAATTACCTATATAGTACACTTAACGCTCAAAATTGCGTATGATAATTACATGTTAAAAACTGGCCAAATTTAATCGCTTTTCTGCGGAAATATTTTCGCCGTTGGGCGAAAAATTATCCAATGCTTCAACTCTTAGGGGAATTTTCGAGCACCTGCAGAAAAAAAAAGTTCGTTCAAAAATTAGTTATGCCAATAAGATCTGATTCCTCTTGCATTTTTAGAAAATTCTTCTGGAAGTACAAACATCTAAATATTTCTTAATTTCTTGCAGAATTATAATCCTGTCTAAAATAATAAATTGGTTCTCTAAAAGATAAAATAAAAATCAATACGTTTCCCATTATCGGTCGTTATGATTGAATTAACTGATGGAACTGAATCTAACGCCGATTGTATTTCGCCTCTCATGTATTATTTTTGTTTGAAAAAAAAGTATAAATAGAATTTATGTAATATTAAACATTTTTTTGAAATATTTGGACATTTTGACATTGTTACCAGTCTTCATAAGTTGTATCATTATTAATCGCAAAACCTCATGCATTTCTCTCATAAATTTCTCTGAAGTCATTTATGAAGTACATCGAGTTAAAACACAAATCATAAATCAATGTAATCCAGATTTTGCCTTTCCCTTCTATACTTCTTACAAAGACATCTTTTCAACCATGTTAGAAATCCAGTCGGTGGGCAGCTTATTCATAATTCACGTTTTTTTAATATGTAAATACTCATATTGTAAATCCACACCGTTAATGATACCTGTCCAATTAAATATGAAATGGATACAAAATTTCTAAATTGCACAACAATGAAAACATATTTTTGTGAGTATTGATAACAAATTGATAAAACATAAATGAGACAAATATTTTTTAATTGACAAAATATTGCTAGTTTTATTGGTTTTCAGCACACTTTTCAGGCAAGCTATCAGACATCTTTTGATAACGGTCAAGCTATTCATTGATCGTCTTGATCAAGAAATGTTTAGAAGACGGAATAAACTGTTTCGCCGTATAAGAATTATCATATTAAACTTTTCACACTTTGAGATTATATCTTTTGAAAGTGACTCTAATCTTCTTATTTGTATGAAATATGTATGGCTTAAGCCAAGTTGTAATTGGCTGACATCCCAAAAACGTTGACAACGTGACGCTTCAACGTGACTCAACTTCCGGCACTTGAGTAACGATTCCCTAAGATCTGCAAAAATAATGTCTTCTTTATCCAACACATATTAACGTATTTATCCACAGAAGTGCTATCTTATCTCCTTTGCGCACATAACATTTACATTGTACACCTCACTTTCCTGCCATTAAAAAAGCTATATCAACGATAAATCAAAGTCCATATCTTTTTAGATGAAGTTTAGATGTATAATAATGTTTTGATAATTCATTAAAGCAACAGATGTATTGTTGCGTCATCTGTTACATTAGAAATATGTCAAACACGTCAATATTGCATTTTTAAAATACAAATGAACAAGTCCTTAGGTACAAATCATATCTGCTATAATTGATATTTTAAAAAATTTAATTGCATTTCGACTCATCCTTCTTACTCACTTACATTTATTATTTATTATTTAAGATATATAAAGACTTAAATGTTTTGACTTAACAATCTAGATGTTTTTATACAAAACTTTTTTTCTTCTATTTATATGTAAGTCCAATAGTCTATATAATACGACCAAGACCTTTTAAGTAGTCGCCTCTATATTAAATATTGAAGAACTCTTATAGTGATAAACATTTACAAGTAAATGATATTAAATCGTTGAGTTAATTTAATATATGAACTTTAACTGAAAGGAAAGATGCAAACAGTTTTTAACTGAAACTATCAAAGCCAAGATCCCTGAGCAAAATTAGAATTAACGTTTAGTGACCATTAGAATTTATGTTTTGACAACAATAATAAAAAAAATAAAAATAAAAAAAACCAAACAAACAAAACAATAGAAAACAAGCATATAGTGTAATAATGGCTATTTATGTTCTAGGAATGAAATCGTTTAGCCATTATTTCTAAAATTCTCATAATCATATAGAATACAAATTAACCTCCTCCATTTATTTCAAAATGTGATTACTTTAACTAATTATCAAATTTGAATTATAAGTCTTGATTCATTATCTTTGCTCAATCTAAAATACATTTGTATGGAACGCCATGGCTGCCTTATAGCATAATACTATAGGTACATTATGTCAAATTATCATTACATTATGTCAAAGTCCATTACGTGGTGTGAATATATCTTTACGCTAGGTCAAATCGTTATTACGTGATGTCAAAAGCACGTTAGGTGAAGTAAACATGTCTTTACATGATGCCATTTTTTTTTAAGTGTGATGTAAAATCATCCTTACGTTATATGCCAACATTGTACAACCAAAGGTCAATACATCATGACATTATTTCGACACTGTATTACATGGGGCGAATGTATCCTTACATTATGTCAACATTTTATTACATGCTTTCAATATATCCTTACATTATATCAACACCGCAGTACGTATCGCGATTCTATCCTTACATTATGTCAACATTTTATTACATGATATCAATGCGTTTTTACATTTTATCAACACCTTAATACATGGTGTTAACTCATCCTTTCATTATGTCAACACTTTATCACTTTATGTCATAAGTACATTACTTGATACGAAAATGTCTTGACTTTTTGTCTAAACTTTATTACGTGATGTAAATAAGTCTTTACATTAGGCAAATTCTCTATTCCGTGATGTATACGCTCTATTACTTTAAGTCGAAACATCATTCCGTTATACAAACACGAAATCCTTGGTCTTTGTATATTTGTCATGTTTTAAATACAAAATTTACTATATAGAAACGGTACGCCGATTTACCCAAATGGACCCAGGAAAACCCCAACAGTAGATACTAGTAAGAAGCAGTGATTTAATCATACAAGAATGAAAATATATATAGGCCTATATATAGGGCTTCTGAAAGCTGTAAAAGACTTAGTTGCTGGCAATTTAATTTCTCGAGAGTGAATGAACATTTACGTATTTAATTAAACATTGAATTTATAGTTTAGATAGACCTAAGTTATAAGAATAAGACTTAAAATCCAAGTTTTCTCGTGCTCATCGGCCCTTGAATATTTAAAATGAAATGGATATAAAATCTAAAAATAACCCCTTCATTGGTTTTTTTTTTGGGGGGGGGGGGGGTTAAAATTTTTTGATTTATACTTTTTTTACTTCAATAATATTCAAATTACGTTCGTCACTACACACTCAGTCATTTAGCAGTCAGGGTTCTTTATCGTTCCAAAGCCTGTATGTCGTGGCGCAGACACCCAGTGCATATTTAATTTTCTAAAATTTAGTCTCAAAGTATTTAGTAGTTAAAATAAAGTCTTTAGTAGTTATAAGTAAACGTTGCTAATGCTATCTTAAATTAAGGATACTGACCCTAACTACACATGTAGGTATGGCCGTTCTGCTACAAAATTATTATGCTATGAAAATGATTTTTTTCTTATTGCTGCAGAAGGGGTGGGAATGGTGTTTGTGGAGGGGGTACGCCACGTTCCTCTGAATAAATTTTCTCCTTTTCATCCAAGAGGGCACTTGATAACTTATATGAAATAAAATCTACAAATAAATTACAAGAGATCTTTAACCCCTTTAAAGACCTTCTCCATCTTGATATAGATGTTTTTATGAAATGTTTGTTTTAGGTAATTGATCAGACAGAGGGTATAAATCAGACAACGCACACAAATAAGAGAGGGGAACTGTATTCGCCGATTTCAGAATTATTATAAAGAAAGGCAAACACTTTTGGTAGAATCGGTACTGTCTTCAGGGTTTGCCCTATACATGTAACTTACTAATTTTTAATTAAATGAAATAATTCGACAGCATGAGTGTTGGTTTTTGTAAACAGTTAAATGTATGATCATGTTACATATATTTTCGTTGTAAGTATAGAATAGGCGTGAAAATAGGTTGAGAAGGAAATTTACGCTCATTCCGTTCTGTTCCGTTGAATACCAATATCCACAGGGGTAATAATATATTGCGGAACGTAACGGAACCAGAATCTTACAAATAAGTCAAGTACTGCTGACATTGTAATTTTAAAGATGCAGGCACGTAGCATCAGGGGGGGCCGGGGGGGGGGGGGGCTGGCCCCTCCACTTTTTCCCGCAGCAACAAATTTTTTAAAATTTACATATCAAAAAATGAATTATAATGGAGTTGGGCCCCCCCCCCCACTTTTTTGGAAGTTTGTAAAAAATTGATAAGAGAATAAGGAAATGAGTAGTCAAATTGAAGTTACCTTACCCCCCCCCCCCCCCCCCCCACGGATTAGGAATTTCATGATTTGGAGGAAAAAAATTATGGTAGGGAAGAATTTTTTTTGGAAGTATAGTTGAGTCTGCAGTGTTGATATAATGTAAGGATATATTGATATCATGTAATAAAATGTTGACATAATGTAAGGATACATTCGCCCCATGTAATACAGTGTCGAAATAATGTCATGATGTATTGGCCTTTGGTTGTACAATGTTGGCATAACGTAAGGGTGATTTTACATCACAACATAAAAAGTTGACATAATATAAAGACATGTTTACTTCACCTAACGTGCTTTTGACATCACGTAATAACGATTTGACCTAGCGTAAAGATATATTCACACCACGTAATGGACTTTGACATAATGTAATGGTAATTTGACATAATGTACCTATAGTCTAATGCTATAAGGCAGCCATGGCGTTCCATACATTTGAATTTTAGACTGATGTTGTTAATCCATAAACATGTTTGCACTTTTATTGTATTCACAATTAGATTGAAATGATTCAATTTTATTTAGTTTCATCAATATTCATAACCGACATATAATTAAATTGGAAAAAGAAAGATTGCGTTTCTGAAATACTAGTAGATGGATGTGGATTTGAAAATTAGATTAAATTCTAGTTAGTTCCAGATGCAATGCCATTATGCAACACAGTAGCAAATTACGTGTCTCTAGAAAATTGCTATCTGTCAAGATTTTGAAAAACAGTCCTAAAAAAGAACACAGTAATTTGCTAATGCTTCCCTGGAAAGTTTTAACAACCACAATATTTGTCAGTGTCATGTAAAACAAATTTTAAACATTTAAAATCTTGCAATTTATTTAATTAGCTGTTTCTTTTCAAAAACCAGAACAAGAAAGGTCAACCACATTGTCGACTTTTGCTAAATCTGGATGTGCAAGAGGACCGTCTGATTCTTTCTCCCACTCAAATTGCAGGGTAATACAAGAGTGCATGTGGAAGAAATTTATTTGAAGACATAAACATTATTGAATCATTTTTTCTGAAAAGCCATTGTCCTTCTAAAGGTGATTTTTGCGTCATTTCAAATAAACTGACCCATTTTTTCAGCTTTTGGATTCATTTTTAAATTATGACAATAGGTTTAACACATGCAATAATTTTGAAACCATATTTTTGGGGGCTACATATATCAGCAATACAATAATGATTTTTCGTTATAAAAATGGATATTTTCCACTTTAATGAAATTTTAGACTCACACATTTAATTTTTGTTCCGATTAATGATTAAGTAAATATCATACAATACATTGTGAATATTTGCGCACAAACACATGGAATATTTATGACCACCCAGTTGGAATACTGACAATGTCGTCAACAAATACAACAGATCTTCGATTTCCGTTCAATTTCATCACTAGCATTTATGCTGTTTTACTACTGACCCTGGGTTCATGAAATAGTCTTAGAACTAAATCTAGATATCAATTTCTTTAAAACGTGTTATTACTCCTAATATGAAATCATTTAGTTGCAGAGAACATCAGTTTTATAATGTAAGGTATCATGTCATAGTTAATATGGTACTTTTATATCAAAATCCAAAGTTTATTCATTAACACGAGCAGTCTCATTTTAATTAGAGACCGGCGACACCGATCTATATTCAAGGTCATGAATGAAAATTTAAGTGTACTTTACAATTCAAATAATCATATAGCGCTCTAATCATAATATCATTTATCATTGCTTTCATGAACATCTAAGAGAAATATCTGAGGTACTCATTGTCATTATCAGAGTTTTATTTGCGAGATTTCATAAGACTGCGTTGCGATTACTTTATACATTTGATTTATAATTGTAATAATAAAGTTGTTTGTTTTTACCTCGTGGAAAGCCGCGTGACCTATATTGGGATCCTGATTGGATAGTTGGTCAGACTATATGTAAATCTCAATCAGCATATCTCTAAAATTTATCTGTTTTGATAAAATACAGGAAATACTTGTTCTTTGTAATGCTCAGTCCTGGGGTAATGTAAAAGCTGATTCACAACTCAGGGGGTTAATCGTGGCCATGTTTAGACTTTATCAATTTCCTCTAGTAGATAAACTCTGTATAAGCTCTATATAAACATAAAGGAAACACGTTCATTTGAAGCTTAATTTTAATTTTTTATACTGAATAATAGTTGGCTAGAGAAATAATTTCTAATTATTTAGGATAGATCTTTATGAGTACATTTTTGACCATTCAGCCCTCCTTAAGAAATTGATAAGAACTTTGGGAAATTTTACAAGAGCTGAAAACTGGTACATATACAGGTAACTGCTGCATGTATGATTTAAGATTACCCTTAAGTAACATTAAATCAACAATTAAATCTTATATTTTAACACAAAATGACTTCTATGGAGAGCATAGGAAAAACGTGCAAATGTCTTGAACAACCAGTAAAGTTTTTAGGTGGGAAACAACTGACTTGAAACAAAATTTGAACATGCTAAGAGATATATTGCATCGAACCAGACACTTCTAGTTTAGGCTTCATCTTCAGATTTTGAAATACTTTGAAATTCAAATATTTAATTTAAATGCAAAGTAATTTTTGTTTAAAATTCTAAATCCAGTCAGGTTTAAATTTTTTACCCTGTCATTTCAAATTCTAATACGACAATTTGAAACTTCTTAAATATGATAATGATATAAATTATAAAAACGAGAAATTTACATCAAGATTTACAAACTTGTTTGTGTATCCTTGACGAGACTTAGGAAGAATGGGTTGTAAATGTGTGGTCCATTCACACAACACCATCCAGAAACTTAAGAAAAACTAGTCAATTACATTTCACACCAAGAACTCTCAATATCTAATTTCATAATATTTGCCGTCTTAGATGAAATGGTTAAACTCTTTGGTATCAGAGGAAACAAAATTGCCTTAAAGATGACCAAGCAAACGAGAATCGGTATTCAGGTGATACATGTTAAAAACAATTTTGACCAAGCTAACATTGGCAACAATATACTGAATATTGGAAAAACAATTATCATTTCTCCTAGTACAACTCAAAGCCTTTTTTCAATGAAGTGAAAATAATGCAATCAATAAAAAGTGGCAATAACATAAGTTAATAAGCCTCAAGTTTCCAAATTTTAGAAAACTAACATTTAGACTCAGAATTTTAAAAATATACAATATTTTGCTTATGCGGTTGGCATTTTTGTGACCTAAACAACAGGTGTAGTCAGTTTATTAACAAAAGTAAATGTAGGACTATGGGACTAATTACGTTGTTTTCGTACAATAAACATGTCATGTAAGAAGACAAATTGTTTATAATTTTCATATTTTATTTAAAACGTCATTAAGTTTTCAACTACATTTAACTTTAAAAATATGAATAGTCATGTAAAAGGACTAGTCATACAAATATTTTTTATGATATTTTTTGTACATCTAGATACTGGAATATTTACAAATTTCTTACATTAATAATTTACATAAACAGAAAGATTTCGCTTGGCCAGCATTGCTGAATCCACTCTTTCCATAAAATAATCTGTTTCTTGATTTGCCAGATATCTTTGATAAAAAATAATGGTTTCTTCTGGTATTCTTAACTTATAAAGATCAATGCATAATTATACAAAAAGTTGTAATCAATGATGGTTCAATGACATATACTTTTACAAAGAAACCACAATGATTATAATGTCACACCATTACGCATTCCTTTTCCTTTGGTCCATACAGTATTGATAAATATAAATGCTACATCAAGTCACATGGTGCTTATTTAACCAGTCTGGTTTAATTTCTTTCTAACTCGAACCATGTAATGATACTTGAGGTTAGTAGAATATACAATGAACAAAATGTACATAAAATATTTAAACAGATTTATTTTAAATGCTGTTTACATAGTTCATAAATTAAACAAAAAACACAACTGTATTACAGTTTAGTCAAGCGTTGAAGTAAATTCTGCAAATTGAGAAAATTTTGCCGGATAGCTTTGTTAACTACATGTAAATGTTTCGTTTCAAAATTCTGGGAAAAAATTAAATTGACATTACAAAGCATACTACTGTAGCCTACATACAGCATATATTACATGTCACTATATTTCAGCCTCAGTGATTCATGATAAATTCTGATATCATAACTATTAGGAAAATCAGTTTTGAAAATTAGTAATCGATTTCGAGTAACAATTCATAATCTCTGCTAGTTTGCACCTTTCTACATGTATCGATATAAGTGATTGATTTTTGTGATTCAGTTCATTGTCCATTTAACGTCAGTAAAATTGTTTTTTAAACTGACAAAAAAAAAAAAACGCCAATGGTCTACAAAATAAGCTATTGATTCTACCTAAGCTTTATGATTGTTACATTTTATACCAACATGTTTATGTTGTTTTAGAATCATTTAAACGAAAATGTGGCAATTATACATGCATGTGTACAGAAGCATTTGAAATAAAATTGAAATCAGTCAGGATTAGGAAAAAGAAAACATAAATTAAGGCTGAGTATTCGAAACTCTTGGACGTAAATCTAAATCCCACTCTTAGAAGTTGGCATTAAGATATGAAGCTTCCTTGTCTTCAAGAACTCTAGAATATCATCAAACAATGTTTCCTGTCGGTCGTTCGATCCTTTTAAGGAAACCTCTCTGTTAAAGCTGATGACGAAAGAACCGTACTGATACAAGGTAAACGGAAACGGTTTATATAATTATCGTTCAGGTATGTGCGCTCGTAAATTAGCTGTGAATCTGTTTGAACACATTTCAAAAGGTTTAAGAACTAGTTTACCTGTACTTTGTATTACGACACAATTTGTAAGTTAATTGGTCGATTATAGTGATTTATATCTCGTCATTTTTTGAGGCTAAATTACAAATTAATAAGAGCAATGCGTTTTTGAAGCAACTTTATTTTAGCGACAGAAACACGAAATAAGTCTTCTTTTACGGTAGTCATTAAAAATTCAGTGCAATTTTGAATAGATATATAAAGCAGATATCAATATTGATATAATGCATTGACGCCCATCAGAGACTCTTATACATTCAACATTTTGAAATGAGAAAGAAAAAAACACCTGTTTACAAAAATGGTGACTTTTGTTCTGACAAAGACCTCTTTGATTTGCAATCATTTCCTACTCCTCATTACAATGATTTTCGTGACAGCTTACTAACCGCACACAGAACAGAGTGCTAAGAGGTCTTGGATGGTCATTCAGGGATGAAAATCTGTTTAATCATTAACTGTGTTTCAAATTGCGGAATGTTAAAAAAGGCATCTATCTATCTATCTATCTATCTATCTATCTATCTATCTATCTATCTATCTATCTATCTATCTATCTATCTATCTATCTATCTATCTCTCTCCATCCATCCATCCATATCTATCTATCTATCTATCTATCTATCTATCTATCTATCTATCTATCTATCTAACTATCTATCTATCTATCTATCTATCTATCTAAAGCAAATATTTTATACCAATTCATAATGTATTATAAAAAATATAATATAATATAAAAATAAAAAGTAAAACATAATGTATGGTTCAAAACTATCAATCCATCAATCGGTGTTTCCCTTTAGTAAAAAAAAAAAATATTCAAAGAAAATCTTTGGTACAAGACGTTTGCTCTTTTTTCTATCTCATTTTTGTAATTGGCATGCTTATAAATAATAAAAAATCATACAGGTATGACAGGACAAGCACGTGACGAACCGATACCAAAAAAAAACCATGCTGCAAATACTGTTTTAAGGTTTTGCCATGTAACGCATTATTTACTTTATCAGAAGTTCCGTTCACCAGCATAGACTTCAAATTGCAAGATTCAGAGCTGTATCAAATGCATGACCCTGTCTTAATTTATGGCAATGGCTTGCTTGGTTGTTTTACAAGTCTAAGATTTCGTTAATTGTAATTGATGCAATCGTGCATAGCATAATCAAATTCTAAGCTATTGGTGCTACCAGCTTTCTATACAACAAAAAACTTCAAAGATTTCAAAGTATGTAAAAAATGTTTAAAGTGACGATGTATGATTCTTTGTGATAAAGTGTTTGTTCTTCCTGGAGTATTGATAATTATGCATACACATATATCATTAGTCAATCTAATATCATACGTTTGTTCAAGTTCACTTATTAGACCATAATTCATGTTTGAAAAAAAATCAAACCTAGCAACGTAATTAACATGCATAGCAGGGGTGAAGAAAACCACAAACATTTTTTTCAGACGAGAATTCATTTCATGATATCGTTAGTTTGGTCACAATGATTAGACTAGCATTGATTATAACATTCATACAAAAATAAATTACTTGTATGCTACATGTACTTGTATGTTGACGTTATTAAAGAAACCAGCAGAAAAACTAAGCCTTTAAATTATTTTGTTTGCCTAGTAGCTAAAATCAGTAAGATTTGTTGTGAAAGTTTCACGTAAAACAAGACATCGAGGCACAATATATATTATACAATTCCTTTCGTATTTCTCGATAATCATTATATATATATTGAATAATATAATAAAGCAAGATATGAATCGATTCAAACTGGAGACTTTTAAAAAACATATAATTGTCGCCCATCTTAGAATCTAATCAATTTTTTGCACACGTGAATGGATTTTGAAATGAAGGTCATCGTCGACTATTTATGCATATTAATCAAATACAGTTAATCGTGAATCATAAAAAAATCAGAAATTCTTACAGTTTTTATTGAGTTCTCAGAAAAGCCTTTAAGTGCAAATGTTCGACTAGTCATTGTTTGATTTGATGTTTATTTATTTCTCAAAAACTATTGTTTGTAAACGGGTTGCCAATTTCTTTTTCAAAAAATACGCAAGTGCATGATTGTGAATCTTCCATTTTGACCACTAGTTTTGTCTTCTTAATACTTAAAGTACCATAGTTACGCTTGACAACGATTCACCCTCAACGAGTTGGTCATTGTTTTGTATGCTATCTGTGCGTTTCTATACAATTAAAAAAAAAATCACTCTTTTGTACACAAAAAAATAATAACCGAGAGGTTTATATAAATAGGATATCTATATTGTGTGATTTTATATTTGCTTTATCCAACAAGTTGAAATGGTGTATATATTCGTGAGCCTTTCCAAGCGAATATGGCCATTTCAACGAAGAGGATAAAGCAAATTTTAAATCAAACAATTATAATTGTTCTATTTATCTCATACAATTTAATTTATTTTATGGAGCTTTTGAGACTTCCCCTTTTATGACCAATTTTTTTCTTCAAAGATTTAAAAACGATGATGCAACGTTGTGTTATGCGGTTTTTGTGATCACGCGCAATACAATTTAGTACGTCATTTCGGAGATAAATCTAACCGGTTTAATGTAAAGTTTCACTGAAATAAACCTTGAAATAATCTTTAGCTCTAAAAAATTTTTCTTACAGCTTAAACACTTGATTAAATGGAAATACTGATTAGAAAAAATCAAGTTTGTTGACATACACAAAGTTGCAAATGCTCGATAGTTTGAATTGACTCGAGTGAGGAACAGTTGTTGATGTTTTATAAAATAAGTACAACCCTAATGATTCGGAAATGAAAATATTGAATAAGGATGCTTACTGGTGGGGGAATAAAAATCTTTAGAAACATTATTTCGTTAAATTCTTGTATGAACACAACCATTTTGATTAAAACCAATGATTTAAGTTAGACCATTTCAGTATCCACTCTTTGAATGTAAAATTGCAAAATCTATTTTATTAGCAGATTTGGTGATTGTGATATTTGACAATGAAGCACGTAGAACAAATTTTCATGGATATCATGTTATTTTCAAAACTTAACTACATTTACTAATTGAATGTATATTTTTTAATTCAATTAAAAATAATAATTATTATTCATCTATATTCAAACCTTTATAGTGCATATGAAGTATAAAAATACTGGATCCATTTTTTTCATCTCAGAGCTTTTGTAATAAAAACAGAATTAGTAATGTATATGATTGTTTCTAAAACATCCATTGTAATCTTATTTAAGTTACTTTTTTAGATGGCCATATCTGTTTCCTAAAATTCATGGTTGCAAGTGTAAACTTTCATGTTTCTGACATTAGAATACCTAAAACTTAAATCGTAAAGTGCATTGGGATTATACATTTTCATTATAATCAAAACTAGTGTGGAAGCCATTAAGATCTCACAATGCAATCAATTGCAATACTATTGTCATTACATAATCATTTAATTACACACATCAAGCTATTCGACACCCCCCCCCCCCCCCAACAAAACACAAAAAAGACTCAAACTATTAACCAATACAAAATAGTCTATTTTGAAACGCATAATTATTTTTCAATGGTCGAAATAGGACAGTAGTGTACAAACTATGATGAACAAGAGTATAAATATTTGTTAAGGACAATATCAAGGGAGCCGACCTATTACATTTAAAAGCCGGATCTCAACCTAATGAATGCTCTTGCTGTACAAATGGCAAACGGATAAATCGTTTCTGAAGTAAAACCGCCAACCAATGCTGAAAAAGTTAATATATTTTTAAATGCATGTATAAACAATTTTGATGTTAGAATTTCGAATTTTTTTCAGATGGACGCTGAATATTTTTTTGCGTAATAGGTCTAAGAGATGTCGCTCTGTGTGACGAAGTTTACACGAGTTTGACTGATCCCGATTAGAATTGTAAATTCCGTAAACAACGAAGAAGGAAATGAACAGTGTTTATTATGTTTAACTTCAAAAAGGTCATAAACACATAGCTTAATGATGGAAAAATTAATAAATTAATATATTAAATCAAGGTGACTATGAATATTGATTTTTACATAACTCGATAGAGATGCACGTATGAATGATAGACTTATTCATAATTCTATAAAATGAAATCGACAGTGAGCGACACGTACGATCATAAATCTAATTTTCGTGGGAGTAATTTAACAACATCTTAATTTGATTTTAATGTCATTGTTCCCTCACATAAGGATTTAAAAGAATAATAAAACAACCACACTTGTTCTAGATTTCTTTAAAATCTAAAACACAACAATAGTTGTTTGTTGAAGCTTCCATAACAAGTTTTGTTTTTAAGCTCTATGAAAATACAATAAGAGTAATTTGACTTGTAAAATACACAGATCAGGAGTGTGAAATTATTATGATAATTAAAATGTCTTGACCGTGTAGTCAATCTTGATTTTTATCAACATCAATACCTTGTTCTTGTTATGCACAAAAAGACTACTTTTTTCTTTGGCATTATAATTCAAATATCTTGGATAAATACATTTATTAAAGGGTAACTAAATCAAATCTGTAACAGCAGTTTCACCGCTTGTCATAGTAGGCACTGAATGGGTGTAAATGCAGAATTTGTCAAGACAACTGAAACTTTTTGTATTTAAAGTTAAAACCCGCGCCAAGTAAGAAGAGTATTGTAAAAATTAAAATATAACACGGTCTGTATTAATTCATAATTAAACATTATCCGAGTTTAAAAAAAAACAAGCTGTTTACGTTTAATATAAAACTTTTTTTAACAATTATTTTTTTTCAAATTCACGTGCACGGTTGATTCAAGTGAGGACATAATGATAAAAAAAGAATACCTGTTATATTTAACAGACGACCTAATAAGTTTTCAGAACTTAATATTGCTATAAAATTGGTGATAGTGTTAAATGTGAGCATATTTGGTTTGAACATATTTTATTTTGTTATACTTTCATGTTAAATACTGAAATCTGATTGGTTAAGACGCAGTTAATAATATTTACTATTACCCTCAGCGTTAGCAACGCACTTGGCAACGGGTAACATTAAAAAATATTACATGCGCGAAAATTATGCGCGTACGGTTCACTGTAGAATTCACGTTATTCCTATATAAAAGCAGTAAAATTTTCTTAAAAATTTTAAAAAAGACATTCAGTATAACAAAATAAATAGTGCCTGTTTGGAGGGATAACAGTTGAAATTGACACCCCTCGAAAACCATTGTCAACCTCCGCTTCGCGTCGGTTGACAATGGTTTTCTCGGGGTGTCAATTTCAACTGTTACCCTCCCAAACAGGCACTATTTATATAGTATATATAATATACAAAGGGTTCGAACACAAGTTCTTGCAACTTACTAGGTTCTCACCCATTTACAAGTTATTTGCAATTGTCATAAAACATGGTACATGTATATACATACTGTATATATTGAAAAAAATGGTAAAGAACAAAATAGTATACTTATATAAATCTGCAAGAATTGATTATAAAGTTCTGCACATATTCAGATACTCAACATACAATAAGAAATGCTGCTTTGTTTCCCTCAAATTTCCCAATAGATTGAAACAAATCTCCCTAAAATACTTGTACATTGATTGAAAATTGTAAACTATCATTTATTTACCTTTTTACCTTTTTACTATAATTCATTTGTTAATGTAATTTATCGTTTGTAGATTATTACGACAATGCAGCGTCATCCAATTATTTTAAAATTTCTTGTGTACTTCTTCCTAACAGAGTACATTTGCCAGAGATTAAAATAGCAGGATAAGATCTATGAGAGTTTTGAAATATTCAATTTCTTGGTGTGGTATTCTGATTGTGGGAAAGTGGTTACAATTAGAGTCAGTGGCTCTCCAAATCAGGGTGTAAAAGTATTTATTTTCTTCTTTTAAATGTTGTTTCTTAAGATTTTATCAAATCTTCATGCATTTTGTTAACATGTCTATATTACATCCATGATTATTTTTTAACCAGGAAGTTGTGTTTGGACCAATAGCGAGAGCAGATCACATCAAGCGAATGCGCATGTCAAACGACAACCTCATTTGTCTCTGGCGGACGCCGGTTAACTAATTGACGGCCCTGCGAAACTTAATTCCTATAAAGTGATATATTTTTGAATCGTAATATCGATCCTTGATTTACTTTTAGAGAAAAAAATCAATTCTTTCATTTTATATGTTATTAGTTCAGACAATTATTTTGAAGTTTAAGAGTTGTCCTTGAAAATCCCTATTTCCAATGTCTACACATGCACATGTATTAATATGCGTACAATGAGCCTTAACGTTGTATTAAAAAAGATATTAATTCCATCTGCTTTCTACAATTGTTGTATCCATACTAATGCGGTTCAATTCATTGTATGAATCAATACTTTCTGTCTGGGATCACAAAATATCTACATTAAATATCCGATTGTCATGCAAGACAATAATTCACTACCAACGTTAGTAAAACATTTCACTTTTGTTAAAAATTATCGATTTACTGTTTAATTAATAAGCAGAATATGACATAATATGAAACCATTCCAGATTGTCATCATTTTTAGCTACGACTGCTCGGATTAATATTGTTTGTTTTGTGAGCGGCTGCTCACACTTTTTAAAATCGTAGGCTTGATGGTTGCCGTCGCATTTGATCAATTCAGAAAAGGATTGATTGAGATTTTTGTTCTTTTTTGTACGTCATCACTTTGCAAATACGTGTAGGACTGTTAGATTTGACTTCATGTGAACATCACCATATAATTATATTTGTATAAATCCGTACAGAGCTGTCCAAATGATTTCTTTGAAAAAGGAAAGGAATTATAATAATACAGAAAGTCCAATCAATGCATACGATAAACAAATACACTCACACACACCCAGCTAGATTTCGAATTTTCCTTGTAAATTGGCCTTCATCGCGTGCTTTTTATATAAAACAAGAGGCCAATTGGCCTTTACGGTCACCTGAGTAGCATACATCCCATACACAAACTTGTCACGGAGCCTCATATATGCATCTAATTAATAAGGTTTCATACTGCAGTAGAAAAATTATAAATTTGTGATGACGACCACATTTCAAAAAGAACTGTGAAACCTATAATTTTGGTGAAAAACTAAGATCCGGTCTACAAAATCATGAATTCAGTTTTCCTTTTAGGTGTGTGGGAGTAAAGATGATAATTTTTTAACGTTATATGCATTCACATCTATACATCCATTTTGGCCCTGTCCTAGAGTCAAAACCCATCCTTGAGGGGACAAGAAAATTAAAATTTCAGTAGAGGACTTCCTGGTAAACATAATTATTAGTCAGTTTTTTTAATACAGATGTGTGAGAATAGAGAAGAAAATTATATGCATTAACACTATATTGCCTTATTATGCCCCCTTCATGTCCTGAACCCCTGACCAAGGGGCCATGAATTTCACAATTTAGGTAAAGGAGATTGTGGATATCATAACCATGTATTCAGTTTTTTGCCCGCATGTGTGGGAGTAGAGAAGAAGATTTTTTAAGTTTTAAAACACTTTTACTATATGGCCATATTGGCCCCCACCCTAGAGCCTGAACACCTAACAGGGGTCATGAATTTCACAGTTTTAGTAGAGGCCCTCATGGACATCATAACCATGTATTCAGTTTTTTGCTCACATGTGTGGGAGTAGAGAAGAAGATTTTTTAAGATTTAAAACAGTTTTACTATTTGGCCATATTGGCCCCACCATAGAGCCTGAACACCTAACAAAGGGGTCATGAATCCACAATTTTAGTAGAGGCCCACATGGACATCATAACCATGTATTCAGTTTTTTGCTCACATGTGTGGGAGTAGAGAAGAATATTTTTAAGATTTAAAACAGTTTTACTATATGGCCATATTGCCCCCCCCCCCCCTAGAGCCTGAACACCTAACAAAGGGGTCATGAATTTTACAATTTCGGTAGAGGGCCTCATGGACATCATAACCATGCATTTAGTTTTTGACAAATATATATGGAAGTAGAGAAGAAGATTTTCTAAGATTTAATACATTTTTACTATTTTGCCACATTGGCCCCACCCTAGAGCCTGAACCCCTGACCCAGGGGTCATGAATTTCACAATTTTAGTAGAGGGCCTCATGGACATCATAATCATGCATTTAGTTTTAAACAAATATATATGGGAGTAGAGAAGTAGAGCCATCAATTTCACAATTTAGATTCTTCTTATTATAGAGATGCTTCACACCTAAAATGATAACGATTGGCCTGGTAGTTTTCAAGAAGTTAAAAATGTAAAATTGTTAACGCACGACGCACGACGCACAGATGCACGACGACGGACGAAGACCAATTGCAATAGGTCACCTGAGTGACTCAGGTGACCTAAAAAAAGCCTTCTGCAGTCCAACGCACGTATTCATATTCTATACCAAAATACAGCTCCGTTAAACAGCACTATCTACTCACAGAGGAAACCTTCTGTTCAAACCGTTAATAATACATTGCGTTCAAGTCAAGGCTAACAGATAACAATGAGTAACAATGAGTAACAACTGTTGTATATTAATTGTCTTTATTTGCAATCAACAATCGTGCAAGTTTATGTTGTAAACTTTGTTCTATAGTAAACAAATGAGTGTTATAAGTCTATCTAAATTGCACCTAAATTTACTAAGGCTTGTAGGAACTAAGAATTTTTTAACTGTGCATACTTTTAAGCATTGTAATAAGTTACATCTTAGGTATTGTATCAGTTTTAGGGATATGGAAAAAGACACCATATCACGACACATTTGAAAAACACTTCCTCGTAGCTGGCAAAATCTCTGTTTGGCAATACCATTTATTAGGTTATTTAACCTTAGGCTTTTTAAACTAGAGTTTCGTCAAGTAGCCATTTTTGCCAAAGTTGATCGGAGGATTAGAACTGCACGATCATTTTGAAGCTTGAACTTGGTATAACCAAGGTACTAGTATTTGCTTTCCGCAATATTAATAATTCCGGTCTATGAAACACTTTCACCCTTATTGTTACATGTTACAATGTACAACTTAACATACGTGGCCAGTCAGATGCATGTAATGTTGTCATTTTAACAAGACTGTGAACATTGGGTAAAATGTAAGTATTTATTTCATCCATCGCAACATGTTAAAAATGAGATTCGATTTGCAAGTGAAATACGTACACACACTGAATGCGTAAGCAAAGCCTAGAGTGAGAAAATTGTTATCTTTGAACCATTGACTGAACTATATACAAGTCATAGACTGGTTTTGACACAAACTACTCAAATTCCATATGCATGTTCTTGTTAAAATAGCTCTAAAACGGAATAGATATCCAAAAGAAAATTCAATAACATTTTAAGGTTTCTGTAACACATCATTTTTGTTGTTTTTAATTTTGATGCCACGTGCTATAACGATACTCCTTGATAATTCAGTCCTCATACAAAGTCTTCTCACACTCACAAAGAAGTAAACTTAATTAAGTTCTAAATTCGAATCACATTTCATCATCATATTTCATGTTTTAAAATAAAAACTCATCTCCGGATCAAAATTCAAATGGCGTTTAATGGTAAAAAAATGATAGAGGGATTTGTGTACAACTGTGACGTACAGTGAACATTTAGAATTGTCACGATCATGCATGGGTCAACAGAGAAAGAAAGGTAATCGGGATGATGAACTTCAGTTTCAATGTGGCGTGAGCCCATCGATACTACTTTGATTATCAGAAGGTACCAGACGGCTGATACATAGGAGTGAATGAAGCTTATAAGGTATCTCTGTACATGATCTCACACAATAATGCCTCAAGTCTGAGCTGTTGGATACTTTGATGTCCGAAATACAGCATAGTGAGGACTTCCATTAAAATCGGATTAAACGAGCAACGTGAAAACACCAAGAGTGGGTATTTATAATAGGTGATAAGGATTGGAACACGAAGGAATATACGTATATATCACTTGTATCTAAAAAAGGTTTTATGTTACATTAAATAAAAACAGCCTGTTGTAAATATATTACCTCAATAAAAACCCACATGTTTTGAAAGAAAAGATAATATTCCCATAGGGTTCTCGATCCATTGCATCAACCATCTTCTATATCAAATCTAATACCATAATAGAAATGTCAACAAAAAGATATCACTTGAATCTGATAGCTGAGGTAGATGAAATATAGTTGTGGTAACGAAAAACTCATGATATTAAAAAAATGGGACATTGCCTAACATGAAACAAACCATAATAAAATTGGGGGATTGGTGTTCTCTGAAAACCCCATTACTAGTTCTATGTAAATTGTTTCAACACTGATCTATTTGTCGTCTTAAAACCCGAGATGAAAAGCTCCCTAGTCAATCAAAGAATCATTAGATTCACTATATCATCAATTTTTTCAGTCCCTATCCAAGTGATAATGCGTGAGCAGTGTATTAACCAATGACTTCTCACTAGCCAGTCTCTGAAATATGACATTACCGTATTAACAATGTACATCTATCGCCGGGAAAGTTCTCTTTTTTGTGGTATCAGTGCTTGCATTAATGCACTTTTGATTTTCTCATCTTGATGCAGATCACTCACTGCAGTGTACAAGGGATTTTTTCACAGCAATATTTGCGTCGTAATGATATTCGATAATGACAATATGGAAAGCCACTTAACTGTTTTTTCAAGCTTAAGAAACCTATCGCACATTCTAACTGTTTGATGAGAGATTGTTACATGCTCTTTTTATCAAAAAAAATCCGTGCGTCCACACTGACCAATCTTTAATAAAGTTTATGTAGACTTAACGTTCGAAAAAGCTTTAGGGAATTTGGTTTTTTGATAAAAAATATTCACAGACTCGACAAAACCGATAAAATCAAGGCAACTAGCACTCTTTATTAATTAGTTTTCATCATGGGTTTGGTCAGAGATATATTAATCTTGCCTACGATATAGCAGATTTGAACATGCGATTTCTAACGAGGAGATGTCCTCTTAACACGTTTCTTTTTATTCTGAGAGTCGTTTACCAGAATCCTCGTTAGACATCAGAGACTGTGCAAATATATACACGTTCAGACAATGTGTGGTAATTGTAGATGTTTGCTAGCGCTCTGTCAACAAAATGCTTTGGGAAAATAGAACGCTTTCCCAATACTCTGGCATCTGTTGAAAACAATAAGAGCGCTGAATGGTTGTAGCCATTCTTAGGTTAAATTTACCTCCTTAGTATGAAAAGCCTTTTATAGAGATAAAGGACAATGTTCTAATTTTAAGCTAAAATTTTTGGATTTTTTTCTTCACTTCATATTAGTTAATAGCCAAAAATGTCAAATTTTGAGGTATATCTGATGGTGACTCTGTTCACCACTAAGCCACCTTAACACTAAATACTCGTAACTTCATATTTTAACTTTCATAAATCTATTTACTGTAGAGATCCTACAGATCAGGATTTTACATAGTTCTTGCACCACCAATTAATTCTACAGCAAACGTCACTAAACTTTCTTTATAAGGAAGCATGAAATAATACAGAGTACAGCATCTTTTAACAGTGAAAAACATTCAGATCGAAAATGTTTGTTTAAAAAACTAAATATAATTGGATTAACAGCCATACTTAACATATAAGATCTAAAAAGAAGATGGTAAAAATTAAGTTCAACAATGGATGCATCATTCATTTGAAGGTGTGGCCTATGAAGGTCAATGATGCTTAGTACACAAAAAGGTAAAAACGTAAGAATATAAACTATTGTGACGGTAAAAAGCATGAAAGTAGTCTTCCGGGCTTTGAATGAGGGTCCGAATCGTTTACCTTCGCTATTACTAAAGGTAGAACTGCGATGCTTTTGAGAATCACGATTAATCTTCAGCAATGTCAGCAGACTTCCTATGGCCTCGCTCCCAGAGCGGTCACGTGATTCAGGTTTGCTCTCTTGCTGCAGAAATAGGTCGGTCTTGGAAAAGGAATTGTATCCATTGCCTTCACTTTTGCTAAACAGACTTAAGGTGCTTTTATCTTTTTCTTTTGAATAATCGATGGAGGTGGATTGATCGGCGAGATTACAGAGGTCTGTGTCTGATTTACTGCAGATCTTCGTCGTTTCTATGCTTGCGTCATTACTTTTGACTGTCTTATTCCGTTGCTGACATATTGTATATCCTATCAATGAATATATGGAAATGAATATAATGTCTCCGATTAATGACGCAACAATACTAAAAATCACTTGCGCCGTAATGTAGCCAGAGTTGTTAAACCTTGTTGCAAAGTAACAAGTTCTATACAGACCTTCTTCGTAAGTACCATAAAGAAATAAAGTTGGCCAAGTTGTCAAAATTCCTATAAATACGGACAGCCCCACAATTATTCGCGCTTGTCTCATTGTCAGAGATCCTAGCTTAAATCCATATCGAATACCCAATAATCTGTCAATGGCTATTCCCAGAAGAATGACAGTAGATGCTGCATTTAAGCCGTAAGTCAAAAATTTTGAAAGCTTGCAGGCGATTGGAAAGTCAAAGGACATGTAATTGCATACCAACGCCATCTCGAATGGCATGGTAACGAAGCAGTTAACCAGGTCGTAGCCTGCCAAAACAAGGATGAATAGAGTGGATGGCTTCTTTTTTATTTTCCATTTGATTTTGTAGACGTAGCACACCAAGGCGTTTCCGATTACCCCCAAAATGAACAAAATGCAAACGTATACCAAAGTAGGGAAAAACTGCGACACCAGGACTTGGTTATTGAGGACTCTGTAGCTGACCATTAAATGCGTCGCCTGCAGAGGAGAGCTTACATTTAACGACGCAAACGTTTTAGTATCCACCACTAGGGACCCGTTATAATTCCATGAATCGTTCATACTACCAACACTCTGCGATAACTCATTTTCTTGCATTCCTTCGTATATAAAGCTGAAATAAAAAGGTAAACCCTTCAAAATTTGAACGTTTGTGAAAAATGCACTGTTATTATGTAATTATTATTACCTAAATACAAAACCCTCTTAATCGACTAACAGGTACTATGTAAACATTTAGCGTCGATGATACAGTTCTCAGTACTCTGCAGGTAGATGCGTTTGGATCGTTCCTAATGACTTCCGTTTTGAATTGAACAAAGGCAACTGATTACGTTTTTCCTGGAACTTTCCATGATGGCTCAAACATGTGTGCACCGTCATGTAAAAGGACCCGAAGAGATACATTAAGTACATAAATAATTAAATACACTCGTCGAGGAAGAATCGACCGAAATTAGAAAAAAATGACTAAAATATAAATTTCATATTGTTTTACTCGAATTAAAGTTTGCTACAGAATGGCACATGAAACTACCATTGATCAATTAAAACAACAAAATATAACGAGGAACGCTGGAAGCACAGCAAAACGATCCTGTTAACTAGGAGACTGCGGAAGACGATCTCAAAGTGTAAATGACTGGTTTTCGCTTTAGGCAAGTTTTTAATTGCACTGTTCAAATTACACACGGGGATTGCACTTATCTTATCAAATCAATTTTCTCTCGCGCTCTTTATCCTCTCTCATTTATCTTTTTGCACAGTAATAAGTGCATCCGCAATGTTTGCACATATACAAATATATTACTTGAATTTGTTCCAATATTTATTAACTTAAGTATAATAGCGCAAACTATATAAAAGAAAACATTTCTCGTTTGAAGTATGATTTTATTTTAAATGTCACCATTTACAAGCTGTATCACTTGTTCTAACTCTTTACGTTTTCAAGAAAAAAATGTACACGTTTTGGAACGCGCTTTTACAATTATTGTCAGACGAGAACACGTCAAAGTACCTTTTCCCCAACAATCAAATGTTATTTTGAGAACCATATTTGTGTTTATATTAAACTACAATGCAGACAGTAGTCTAAGAATTAAGGATTCAATCAATAATAAATAGAGCAGTTGGTTATGAGGTGATTCATTACAAATTACATGTCTGCGACAACCTGACTTTAGCAAGAAACGATACATGCATAACCGAGGAAAAACATCTCCATCATGAAAACCCTGATTATTAAGATTGTGGTCATCAACGATAACAGTATAACGTAAAAGCATTGACAACGAAAACTATGCTTAAAGTATACACTATCTGTACTGCTGTTGTTGGTTCTTAAATTTACTAATTCTTTAAATATTATTAAAATTCAGTACTTACCTCTTCTGTAGCACTATACTTTCTGACATGAAGTAACAAACAGTATTCCTCGTATAGCAAGTTTAGTCCGCCTTATTCAACTGGACCTGTTCACAACATAATCCGTATCTGATATGCTACGACGAAACAAGGGATTTTTAAACGAAGATCACGTCGACCATCAATGAAATTCAAAACGATGAATTATGCAGGATATGGACTCTCTGGGTCCGATTTGAGTTTCCAGCTGATGCCTAATCAGCGAGCATTAAATTGATCGGTATACTATCTGGTTTTCCTGAAATCGTATTTTGCAGGAACCAGACTTTGGTTTTTGCTGTGTGGAATTCTGTCGCTTTGATTATGGATTTTATGACTACTCTTGTTCAATAAGGGTTTGTAAGATTCCCGAAGGATTACTCGATTCATGTTTATCAAGTGTTCATTTTGCACGAAGGAAAACATACCAAAGCAAGTGTAATGTTGTCATATGGCTAAACAATACTGAATGTTTATATCATGATAAAATATATTTGCAGATGATATTCGTAAATATATTAAAGATAAAATTTTACAAAATGTGGATTCAAGTTTTTAAACTGTTTATAGTATGCATCTCAAAGTCAGTCGCAAATCTGTTCTTCTTATTTTAGTTTAAAAAAAAAAATTTCTAAACAAAAATATATGAATATTGTAATGTACTGTGTCAATCTTATCTTCGAGTATGTCCAAAAAGCAGAATCAGAAATAAAGTGTCACGCGGAAGAGACTGGCCAAAACGAGACTGATTAGGGGAATAACCAAGCGAACAGCATTAAAGATCATTCCAATCAGCTAATGACGGTCTTCTACATGACTGCAAAGACGATAGGTCTTACTGCTTAAAACTGCTGAATCAGGAGAATGATCACAAAAAATCGACTCAATAGTGGTTTTTTAACGATTTGTTTTTAATTGAAGCCTACTTATATTAATCAAATAAAAATTTAGAAATGTGTCAAATGTTTAAAGTTTGCTTTTTCTTTAAATATGTCATACGAAAACACACCCTTTTTAAATTTGAAAATAAAAATACATCATGCTTCTTGTAATCAGACAATTCACAAAGTTGAGGCCCATGATATGTCAATTTTGTTTATCGAAAATGAAAGTAGGTTTTTAGTTATTTCTTAAATGGTTACTTATCAAGTAAATTTAAATTATAGCTTACAGACATTATAATACATGGGTTGAAATACCGAAGGTGTAAGCAGTTACTTTGGTGCAGGCTTTTTAGCTCACCTGAGCTGAAAGCTCAAGTGAGCTATTCTGATCAAATTTTGTCTGTCGTCCGTCTGTCCGTCCGTCTGTCTGTCTGTCCGTAAACTTTTCACATTTTCAACATCTTCTCAAGAACTACTAAGCCAATTTCAACCAAACTTGGCACAAATCATCCTTAGGCAAAGGGAATTCAAAGTTGTGAAAATTAAGGGTCACACCCGTTTTCAAGGGGAGATAATTAGAAATTAATGAAAAATTTCGAGAAATTTTCAAAAATCTTCTTCTCAAGAACCAGAAAGCCAGGAAAGCTGAAACTTGTGTGGAAGCATCCTCAGGTAGTGTAGATTCAAAGTTGTGAAATTCATGACCCCCGGGGGTAGGGTGGGGCCACAATGGGGGGTTGAAGTTTTACATAGGAATATATAGAGTACATCTTTAAAAATCTTCTTCTCAGAAACTAATCAGCCAGGAAAGCTGAAACTTGTGTGGAAGCATCCTCAGGTAGTGTAGATTGAAAGTTGTGAAAATCATGACCCCCGGGTGTAGGGTGGGGCCACAATGGGGGGTCGAAGTTTTACATAGGAATATATAGAATAAATCTTTAAAAATCTTCTTCTCAGAAACTAATCAGCCAGGAAAACTGAAACTTGTGTGGAAGCATCCTCAGGTAGTGTAGATTAAAAGTTGTGAAAATCATGACCCCCGGGTGTAGGGTGGGGCCACAATGGGGGGGGGTCGAAGTTTTACATAGGAATATATAGAATAAATCTTTAAAAATCTTCTTCTCAGAAACTAATCAGCCAGGAAAGCTGAAACTTGTGTGGAAGCATCCTCAGGTAGTGTAGATTCAAAGTTAAGAAAATCATGACCCCTGGGGTTAGGTTGGGGCCACAATGGGGGGTCGAAGTTTTACATAGGAATATATAGAGTAAATCTTTAAAAATCTTCTTCTCAGAAACTAAACAGCCAGGAAAGCTGAAACATGTGTGGAAGCATCCTCAGGTAGTGTAGATTCAAATTTGTGAAAATCATGATCCCTGGGGTTAGGTTGGGGCCACAATGGGGGGTCGAAGTTTTACATAGGAATATATAGAGTAAATCTTTAAAAATCTTCTTCTCAGAAACTAAACAGCCAGGAAAGCTGAAACTTGTGTGGAAGCATCCTCAGGTAGTGTAGATTCAAAGTTGTGAAAATCATGATCCCTGGGGGTAGGGTGAGGCCACATTGGGGGGGGGGGTCGAAGTTTTACATAGGAATATATAGAATAAATCTTTAAAAATCTTCTTCTCAGAAACTAATCAGCCAGGAAAGCTGAAACTTGTGTGGAAGCATCCTCAGGTAGTGTAGATTCAAAGTTGAGAAAATCATGACCCCTGGGGGTAGGGTGAGGCCACATTGGGGGGGGGTCGAAGTTTTACATAGGAATATATAGAATAAATCTTTAAAAATCTTCTTCTCAGAAACTAATCAGCCAGGAAAGCTGAAACTTGTGTGGAAGCATCCTCAGGTAGTGTAGATTCAAAGTTGAGAAAATCATGACCCCTGGGGTTAGGTTGGGGCCACAATGGGGGGTCGAAGTTTTACATAGGAATATATAGAGTAAATCTTTAAAAATCTTCTTCTCAGAAACTAAACAGCCAGGAAAGCTGAAACTTGTGTGGAAGCATCCTCAGGTAGTGTAGATTCAAAGTTGTGAAAATCATGACCCCCGGGTGTAGGTTGGGGCCACAATGGGGGGTCGAAGTTTTACATAGGAATATATAGAATAAATCTTTAAAAATCTTCTTCTCAGAAACTAATCAGCCAGGAAAGCTGAAACTTGTGTGGAAGCATCCTCAGGTAGTGTAGATTCAAAGTTGTGAAAATCATGATCCCTGGGGTTAGGTTGGGGCCACAATGGGGGGTCGAAGTTTTACATAGGAATATATAGAGTAAATCTTTAAAAATCTTCTTCTCAGAAACTAAACAGCCAGGAAAGCTGAAACTTGTGTGGAAGCATCCTCAGGTAGTGTAGATTCAAAGTTGTGAAAATCATGATCCCTGGGGGTAGGGTGAGGCCACATTGGGGGGGGGGGTCGAAGTTTTACATAGGAATATATAGAATAAATCTTTAAAAATCTTCTTCTCAGAAACTAATCAGCCAGGAAAGCTGAAACTTGTGTGGAAGCATCCTCAGGTAGTGTAGATTCAAAGTTGAGAAAATCATGACCCCTGGGGTTAGGTTGGGGCCACAATGGGGGGTCGAAGTTTTACATAGGAATATATAGAGTAAATCTTTAAAAATCTTCTTCTCAGAAACTAAACAGCCAGGAAAGCTGAAACTTGTGTGGAAGCATCCTCAGGTAGTGTAGATTCAAAGTTGTGAAAATCATGACCCCCGGGTGTAGGTTGGGGCCACAATGGGGGGTCGAAGTTTTACATAGGAATATATAGAATAAATCTTTAAAAATCTTCTTCTCAGAAACTAATCAGCCAGGAAAGCTGAAACTTGTGTGGAAGCATCCTCAGGTAGTGTAGATTCAAAGTTGTGAAAATCATGATCCCTGGGGTTAGGTTGGGGCCACAATGGGGGGTCGAAGTTTTACATAGGAATATATAGAGTAAATCTTTAAAAATCTTCTTCTCAGAAACTAAACAGCCAGGAAAGCTGAAACTTGTGTGGAAGCATCCTCAGGTAGTGTAGATTCAAAGTTGTGAAAATCATGATCCCTGGGGGTAGGGTGAGGCCACATTGGGGGGGGGGGGGGTGTTAAAGTTTTACATAGGAATATATAGAGTAAATCTTTAAAAATCTTTTTCTCAGAAACTAATCAGCCAGGAAAGCTGAAACTTGTTTGGAAGTATCCTCAGGTAGTGTAGATTCAAAGTTGTGAAAATCATGACCCCTGGGGGTAGGGTGAGGCCACATGGGGGGTGTGTTAAAGTTTTACATAGGAATAAAGAGTAAATCTTTAAAAATCTTCTTCTCAGAAACTAATCAGCAAGATGATTCTTTATAATTGTTAAGACTTTGGCTCAAAACAATTCTTCGGCCTCCTAAGAAGGTTCAGAGTTTGATGTAGCTAAATATCCCATATATAAACAATTGTAAAGGATCTTTTTGAGAACTGCAATACTCAACATGTGATATGACTATAAAATTGAAGCAGGCAGCTATTTTTTCATTAGAATCTTTTTGTATTACTGTTTTGGGTCATTGCCCTTGATTTATTGATTCTTGATTATTTTAATTAATGCATCCACTGCTAACCAATTATTGTGATGATTATTTTTATACAATAATAAATATTCAATGTATATAAGTTGTTCTGCATAAGTAGTTTTGGGTTAGGCTGGATTAGTTTGTTTATTTTTGATTTCCAATTTTTAGATACTATGAGTTATTTTAGGCTGGTCACATATATAGCGACAGTGTCTATAGCATTGCAAAGAGCGACTGTTTGGGGTTAAACTTGAACAGGTACGGAGAGATTGAGGGTGTTGACATCCCTGCTCTTTCTAATAATCGTGTTATTCTAACCAACGATACAGAATGTGCGGTCATTTCTGCCCTGTATTGCATTAATACAAGTGTGCGGTCATACCTGCTTGTATTGGTGGTGGTTGCGGCGGAGCACTAGTGTATGGTCATCCCTGCTGGTGTTCTGGCCTTTCTAGCGCAAGTGTGCGGCACTCCCTGCGTTAGGTTGAGCTGTTGGCGCAAGTGTGAGGTCATCCCTGCTTGCGTTACCTCTGCTTGCATTAACGTTGGTACCTGTTGAGTTGCGTAGGTGTGCGGTTATCTCTGCCTGCATAACGTTGAGTCCCTATATATGTGCAGGAGCGGTGATTAAAGTCTGCTCTTGTAAATATTTTCAGCAATCAGGGCTATCTGAGTTCCAAGGGGGAAAAATGGATTTTATTTATACAGGCTCATGACTCCATTAAGCTGACTTTATCATACCTATTGTTCCTCAGGTGAGCGATGTGGCCCATGGGCCTCTTGTTTAATTTATTGGCAGAATGTCTTAATTTATAAATGCAGATGTTTTCCGTTTATTTTTGTACATGTACTAGATTAGTACACTAGTGATGCATTTAAGATCTTTGCAACATGTGATTTATACTCCTTTTACATACATAGAGGTACAGTCTGGTTTCTTACGTGCAAACAAAAAGTCAACATTTAACTTTTATTTAATCGTTGATTTTTTTCTTAAAACAATGCACTGTGAATGAATCACTGAAATATAAATGACTTTCACAGGGTGTCATACCCCACTCCATACACATTGAAGGTTTTTGTCACATTTATCAGGGCATGTAAAGTCCAAAATACTATTTTATTACACAGCAGCAGACTTTGCATTAAAAAGTCCCACAATTGCATTGAAATGATAGATGTTTTCTGAAAACAAGTCAGGAGGAACTTCAGTATAAACTATATGTCACAAAATGCCACTCTCCTGAAGTTGGTTTTTTGTTATTTTTACGATTCATTTATGGACTAATTATTCATATTGTTGCAAACCTTATAAATTTATCATATTCATATTATACCCCATTCATATTTCTGATTGCATCTTGGTGTACATTAAACGTTTTTCCTGATCGTCTTCATGTATTTTCCTATGAATATCTGTGCATTCGCATTAGACCTCATTTGGGATCTTTGGATCATGGTTAATAGGAAATTTAAATCTGAACAATAATTGAACGCATTATTACAAATAATGACATTTATAGTTCCAAGATAAAAAACGGATAATAAATCTTCCTTCACTTTATATGATAAGAAATATTAATACAATACAATTTTTCATATTAATTTGGTATGATTTAAACAACTAAATGCTTTCTTTGGTGTTTCATGCGAGTATGGAGAAGAGCTAGCATTGTATAAAAAGTAAAGAAAGTTATTCAAACTTCTTATCTTGAGCACCTTGTTTCATATCAAAAATTGAGAGTTTACATACATATTAAATTTAAACTAAATGTAAGATATATTGCAATTTTCAAAAACTGCATGGTTTGTATAATCCACCAATGAAAAAACCTTGCACACAAAAAACCTCTAATTTTGAAAGGGTTTTGTGAGTGCTGTGCCATAATAAAAATCAAAGTACTGAAGTACTGACGGGAGTTGATTTTATAGATTATCATTTATTTTAAAATCAATTCATCTTGCATGGCAATTAGTTTCTAGTTTGTATTTGAATTACGCACTTTTTTTTATAATATGAATTTTTAGACTTTTCCGACGAGAATTTCGAGAAACCCCATATGAATCATGTTGTGTAATATTTAAAGATAGATTTCAACTACTGGTATGCATTAGTTATCGAAACAATTCTAAAAATTGTATGGATCCAAGCACTATTGATATCAAACTCTAGTCTCGTTTAACTAGACGCTCGGTTGTCTACGTTAATATCCGACAAGCAAGAGAGCCCCATCTCTGATTGTTGAAGATTTACGGAGATAGCCGAGCGTCTGGTTGAACGAGATTATATTAACTCTGGCGTAGGAATACATGAGACTACAAAAATTTCTAAATTGTTCGTAGTATATAAAATTTGACTATTTTCAAAGTGTTTATAGATAAGTTTCCTTGAAAAACAATGCTTCAGCATACATTACATCAAATTTTTTTCTATTATTTTCAAGAACTTAGTCTTGTCAGTGGTGATGATTTGTGCTTAGGTCCAAACACTGTTTCACTTTCGGTTTGCCAGAGTAACTGCATATGAGAGTTGGTTAAAATCAACTCCCAAAAATAGTTAATCAAAGATTACAGAGCACGTCGAGACGAGGCAATCATCTTCATGAGACCAACATAAACATTTTAAACCAAGAACAAAGTTAATGATCTACATGGATATTATAGTATTAATAGATAATTAATATGTAATAGATATATTATAAATACCTTTTTTCCATATCACAGCCTGTATCATCCCTCGACCAATATCATTCCTCGGGCCTTCGGCCCTCGGTCTGATATTAGAGTCTTGGGCTGATACAGGCTGTGATATGGAAAAGGGTATGTATTATTCTCTATGATCTTTTGATATCATATCATATCTATATAATAGTGTTGTGTTGTGCATGTACATAGTCAGGGTTTGATACATAATTTTAATTGCTTTATGTCAGTCGTATACATTTACGTTTTATATTTATATAAACACCATCTTTTACCTTATCGGCTAATATACCGTAGCGTAACGCGTTGGGATTCAAGCTGGAATGATTTTAGCGTCGTGGGTTCGTAACCCGCTATCAAGATTTTCGTTGATAACATTTGCCGTGCTCTATTTTGACATAGTATGCTTACGCTATATAAATCATTTGTATACTATGCGAAAATAGATGAGTATTGAATATATAGCGACAAACTGACAGGAGGCATAAAATATACAATATGATTCTGTTCAAAGATAAAATATCATAGGATAAGAAATCATATGATATCTCATAAATCAACAATGATTATCACATTCATCAAGCAAGATTCAATGATGTAGAACCAAGTTTTCTAATCATTCTTCATAATGGAGATCAGGCCCTGTATTTGAAGCCAACCTTCAGATTACAATTCAAATTTTTCATAAAACACGAAAGTTTGTCAGGACAATATCTTTTACATTCAAATATGCTTTAACCTTTCACAAAACATTTACACCTGTCCCAGCATCTAGATAGGTCAAGCTATGTATCAGAGACTAATCTATCCTATACCTCAATAATCCAATTTACCGGTATGGTTATGAATAGGATTTACTCCGTCATGCAACAATCTCCAAGGCCCCCCGGTGTTGTCAGGAATCACATTTTATAGACATTAGAATCTACAATATCCAAATGCAGAGTTATCTGCAAAACTGTAGCACTATAGTCAATTTTTGATTTTTTAAAAATATTTTCTTTAGTTTTTTTTTACTCTTTGGGCCCCAATTTTTGTAGTGGGGTCACGGTTTGAACAATTTGATATCTTCACTAACTGATGGTGTTTGCAGAGTAATATGTTATAATAAGAATACGGACGTACGGACTGACGAACGGACAGCAGGTGATCAGAAAAGCTCATTTTCATTTTCGGTTCAGGTAACCTAAACAAGAAAAGATGAGAACGATAAAAGGTTAACATGTTTCATTTCGGAGTAAGTGTGAGCGTTAAATTACAAAGAAATAACCAAAAAGTTGTTTTCAGCTTTTTTTAGCTCCAGTATTATCACTATTTTAAGGTGTTTTTGTTGTGGATAATATAAGAGCTATCAATATTCATGTGAACCTGTAAAGTAAATTTATATACCGTCAACAGGATTGTTTTTGCTCTGTTTTTTTATTCGCCCGACTTATCTTATACACAGTTTTGCACCGACTTAAAATCGCCCAGGCACATTTGTGTTATATTTACAATTTAATTTGAATTTACCCAGATTTAATTTCGTATCCACTATTCATACACAATATATCAAACTTAAATTTACATAGAAACAATTTCACCCACACCATAAACAACAATAACAAGTTTTTAATACTTTAAAGGGGAATGGTAACGGTTTTGGTCAAATTCTATATCTATGTTTTTATTATTGACAATGCTTTAGAAATGCATTTCTAATTATAAAATAAAATTTGAGAGTCACTCGTAGAGTGTACGTAATAAGCCAGATACAGGGCTCACAACTCTTTGTCATGTAAACAAGGCTCGTGCCCTGTTTTTGTTTACATAGGTTCAATGTACCAGTAAAAAATCTTTTTTCACCTATTTGTCTATCTTTTTATTTATATTAAGCATAGATAACAAGTTCCTAACGTTTAATACATTCGTTTTAGGTTTAAAATTGTAATTTTTACTTTAACGTTCAAAATGTAAACAAACGCTTTGTTTACATTGCTCTGTAGCTCGCTTATAACTCAACAAATGACACTCAAATTTCAGTTGCCTATTAAAAATGCCTCTCTGAAGCATTGTAAATATCAAAATCGGAAAAATAATTTTTGACCAAAATCGTGACCATGCCCTATTAAGAAATGTGGTTTATTTCAAGCGGTACAGCAATGTTTATAAAAATTATACTCCAGGAAGGTAACGCTCTAGACAACCTCGATCGTCACAGCAGAAGATTTCCCCGAATTTGGTGGACATTAATTGGCAATCTGAACTCTAAAACATGAAATTTCATGTCCTAGAAGAAGCATTTTGTTACATAACTCTAACTAACAAAGTAAAAATATTTTAAGGTGACTCTACTTTTAAGTACATCTCAAACCAGCGAACCTTTGATGCATGATAAGTATATCAGAAAAATTGTTCGAATATCCACATGATTTCCTGAAATTAAATTAAACATGAACAAAAATCTCAGGCAGATTTGAACTCGGGATATGCAGTTCATAATTCCAATACTTAAACCATTACGCTATGATGATATTCATTTGATGGATACAAACAATTCCATTAAACTTACGAATCGTTATCTTTGACGTAGTGTCATAAAAACCCAAAGCCTTTTGGAGTTAGCGGCCTTAAACTATATTCAGCTGATGCTTCATAGCTTTGATCCGACAAATTTCATTTATAGTTCCTATCACATGATCCTGTTCACTATAATAGTTTTTTTCTAACATTTTTGTAATGTGATAAAAAAAATTGATGAAAGTATTTGCCGATAAGAATATTAATAGTTTTGTGATGTTCCGTTAATTACGACCAGCAATTAAGGACGACGGACCCAATTCACTTCTACAATAACTTGAGCTAATATAAAACTCATAACAGTATTGCAACATTCCCTAAAGAAATTTTTGCATATTAAATAATGTTGAAAAGCGTATTTTAGCATGTTAAATTATAAGAAGGTCTGCTTGCACTAAATAACGTAAGTAATGAAAAACAGCTATATATTGCGTCATAAGCAATTTTTAATTGAATTTTAATGGTTGTGACGTAATATTGAGAATTTGATGTTCGTAACAATCACTTGTTTTTTAGGTGCACGATATATCTGCGCAATGCGAATTGGGAATGCCGTCCTTAAACTGTGTTAAATCCTAAAACCAGCGGGAATCCAACTAGATGTAATATGGTTCCCTTTAGTTATTGGAATAGGAAAACATGACAATTTTGTCGGATCGGAATTAAGAAACTGTTCTACCCAAAGCCATTTAGTTCGGCATCAGGGCTATCGCTCATGATACCCCCTCCCACATACACACCACTATCACCAAAAAAGAATATACCTAGATAGTAATAGCAAGATAAGTAACTTTAAAGAAGCTGACAGAGCTAATTACCATAATACAGTGGACTGAGAACTTAAACCCTTGTTCCAATACAGCTCTAACCATACACGTCTCACTGTCGGAGCAAGTCTGGTTCCATACACAATTCAGATCTGTGTCACAGAATGGGCAAGGTTTACCTGATTTAACAAACCGATAAAAGAGACATTCATTAACAATTCTTAAAAATACATGTCTTCATAGCTTAAACTCTAAATTGCAAAGATACCGTTATTACACTTCAATTATGGGATAAAAAATACATTTGTGTTAAAAGAAACAATTTCAAGTCAGGAGCACTTTGATTCTTCCACGTTGTCAACTTTAATTTACCAGACGTTTGGTGCGTTGCTGTTGTCGTAGTTCTCTTTGTTGTTAATACTGTTGCTGTTGTTTCTACAAGCACAAAACAAAATTCTTTTAATTTGCTTAAAGAACAAAAAAGTCGTCCATAATTAGAGCTCAACCTTCGCTCCAGCCGGGGGTTTGACTCACAAACTTTGGAACCGACATCCTAGCAGTGAGCGACCAGCGCGCTACCAACTCAACCTTAATGGCAAGACAAAAATCTTGCTTACGATTCCGATGGAATCTAGCGCGCCGATCTATTACGAAGTCAAACGGCTATGTCATGCGCGGCCCGCACGCTAGACTCTGATTTTGCGCTAGGTTTAGTTTATCATCGGAAGAAAAATTTTTGTGGTAGGCGCACTGGCCGCTTATTGCTAAGAAAGTTGGTTCCGAAAGTCTTGAGGTTATAACCCCAGCTGAGGCGGAGGTGGAACCCCAATAAAGAGAATTTCTCTGTACTTTATGCATATATCTTATTTATACCAAAGATTTGAAAAGAAAATTCTGAATCCTAGCCACACCAAACCATTCTAAAAGACATTTTCGAGTTAATTGCCACATACCTTATGTAAATCTTGTGAATGCAGTCCTGTCAGATCCACACATCTTAAACTTACATAACCAGCAAAATTTGTATTTGGATTTATATGTTTCAATTCCTCAAAGCTTATCAATGTTTCATCTAGATTTAGTAAATCATCAACAAAAACGAAAAACCCACTCTGTATGTTAAATATGAGTAAGATTTAACTAAGGGAGCGAATACGTGTATATTTTCCTAAAAAAATTCTGCTATATTTTAACTGTGTCTCTAAAGACAATGTAAGACCAGACAGTGTGTCTAGATTCCCGTCGTTATAAATAGCGAGCTGACAAAAATGATATAAATAAGGTTGGTTTTGGTGTAAAATTAAAATATAATCGATACTTTAAAACTCAACGTGAATCATAGTTTGTTGGATTTCCATCCGATTTGAATACATCCAATTTACAAAGGTATGGCACAAATTTAAAGTCTTATGTGTACATCGAAATAGAATATTCTTCTAAGTAAACATTCAGTGTAAACGTAACGATTCTTTGAGATGAGATTGTCATGTGGCTATACCATTCAAATTGTCTGAACGACTGATATACAACTATGAAGTTGTATATGACTGTAAACATTAAATCTTGTATTCAAAATGTACAAAGAAATAATGATTGATGAATAATGCATTACCCATAGCAATTCCACAGACACAGGAATAGCTGCGGTCGAAAATGTTAAAATAGCATTTTCCCACTAGTCCCGAGGGACAAAAACAATGACTGTCATCTGTGCAAACTACAAAACAAGAAAACATATTGACACAAGCGTCCAATGGGCCGCAAAAACATAATTGAGAAACACATTAACAGGAAGAAAATTACGAGTTGGTTGTACTCATTTCTATGGTAAATTTTAACATATTTTCTCTTTTTTGTTTTTTTGTTTTTTATTATTTTTTTTATTTTGACATTTTCAATTCACAATTGCATATAAACATGTCATTGGTATAATAGCAAGTGAAATTACAATTTCAAAAAAAAAATTCTCATTAGCTAATGTCTAATATATATATATAGAAATATATATGCATATAAATATACAATAAGTGAAAGTTATAGAGGCGAAATTTCAGAAAGAAAGACTGATAGTTTTATGTACAGAAACATTGTATTGGAGCACTTAGATAAGTAAAATTGTCAATCTATTGACATACATAAATTTATCAAAGTCGATTTTTCATTGAACATTTCATCAGTCAGAGTAGATCACAAATCGTTTTCAAGTGTTTTTCATACTGAGTGAAATTACAATTTTTTAAAAGTTGATATTTTTCAATAAGTAATCTATTGGTTATTATGGTAAACAATGCACTCATATCCAGTTTGGGTACCATTTTGTATTTACAGACAAAAACAAGAAATCTGTGAGCCAATACTCACTAGTGATACCCCCGCTCTGATGTGAATATGCAAAATAAGCAAAGTTGACATTTAGCAGAAAGCTGGCATCCGATTGGTACAGAAATATATCCCACAATTTGGCATGCCTAAACAAATAGTGTGTTAAAATTTCAAGCATCTGCGATAAATAGCTGCTGAGAAATCTTTGAGGAAAATTTTGTTGAAAATTTTGGCTAAAATAAACAAAGTACTCATTTAACAGGAAGATGAAGTCCGATTGGTACAAAAATATATCCCACAATATGGCATGCCTTAACAAACACTGTGTAAAAATTTCAAGCATCTGCGATAAATAGCTGCTGAGAAATCTTTGAGGAAAATTTGTTTGAAAATTTTGGCAAAAAATAAAGTCATCATTTAACAGGAAGTTGACGTCCGATTGATACAAAAATATATCCCACAATATGGCATGCCTAAACATATAGTGTGTTAAAATTTCAAGCATCTGCGATAAATAGCTGCTGAGAAATCTTTGAGGAAAATTTTGTTGAAAATTTTGGCTAAAATAAACAAGGTACTCATTTAACAGGAAGTTGACGTTTGATTAGTACAAAAATACATCCCACGATATGGCATGCCTATACAAATACTGTGTAAAAATTTCAAGCATCTGCGATAAATAGTTGCTGAGAATTCTTTGACGGAAATTTGTTAGAAAATTTTTGCTAAAAATAAACAAAGTCGTCATTAAACAGGAAGTTGACGTTTGATTGGTACAAAAATATATCCCACGATATGGCATGCCTATACAAATACTGTGTAAAAATTTCAAGCATCTGCAATAAACAGTTGCTGAGAAATCTTTGACGAAAATTTGTTTGAAAATTTTGGTTAAAAAGGAAGCAAAGTCGTCATTTAACAGGAAGTTGACGTCCGATTGGAACAAAAATATATCCCACAATATGGCATGCCTATACAAATACTGTGTAAAAATTTCAAGCATCTGCGATAAACAGTTGCTGAGAAATCTTTGACGAAAATTTGTTTGAAAATTTTGGTTAAAAAATAAGCAAAGTCGTCATTTATCAGGAAGTTGACGTCCGATTGGTACAAAAATATATCCCACAATATGGCATGCCTTAACAAACGCTGTGTTCAAATTTCAAGCATCTACGATAAATAGTTGCTGAGATAAATGCGACAGAAATTTTTGTTACGGACGGACAGACAGACAGACGGACGGACGGACAGACAGACAGACACACAAGGGTAAAACAGTATACCCCAACTCCTTCGGAGCGGGGGTATAATAAACGGTTTCACAACAAGTGTCAGTAAGTTATGAACTTTGTAAATATTATTGTTGTTAAATTTACCGAATAATACAGCTATCTTATCAAAAACTATTAGAAAATTAAACTTTGATAGAAACATTTCTTCAACTGCACACCATATCTCTTTTACATTAGGACAATCATAAAAAAGATGCTCAATGGTTTCAACTTCTACCTTACAAAATGTACAAAGCTCATTGTCCTTTTGTTTTAATTTCGTTAAAAAGTAGTTTGTTGCAATTATTCTGTGTAATATTTGAAATTGTAACCAGTGATATTTCTTTGTAGTTTTAAAAGGGAGCTCAAAAATTTTACCCCAATCTTTGTCACTAAATCTATAACCTTCTTCATGCCATTTATAAACTGCTTTGATTGTTTCTTTCTTTTTACTTATTAAAATATTATACATATCTTTACAACCTTTGTTTGCTTTCTTGAAAATTGCAATTGTATTTGGTATATGTGCTTGTATTTTAAATCTTGCCTCTTTAATATTGTAGGTACCAATTCTATCCAACACAGCCTTTTTAAGTCCAGCATATTCTAAAACGTTTGCATTTACATGTAAATTATTAAGGGATTCAAGACTTCTGAAATTGCCTTCTGAATCGAAAAGATCAATGATAAATATGAAGCCTGCATTAAAATAACTTTTTAGGAAAGCTGAACCACTATCAATTCTAATATGTGGGTTATACCATATGTGTTCACTGTGAATGTTTTCATTTTTAAGGGCTGAAATGTCTATTATTTTCTGCAAGCTATAAAATACTTCTTTCCATAAACAGTTATGCATTTTATTACCAAGTCTGGACAGAAAGTCTGTTCCTCTTAGCCATAAATTGTTCACTGTTAACATATTTTCAGCAGCACGATTGAAGTTTAGATTTTACTATTATTAAGAAATCAGCATTTCCAACAGTAATTGTATGACCAGTGACATAGTATGAAGTAATTGAGAACACAATGATTTGTACATTATTCGAATACTAAGTTCAGCTCATCATTACTCTCTTGAAGATAATGTATTTCCAGGGACATACATCCCTGGTATTTCAAACCATTTTGATTTTTCTTTTGAATTGTATTGAATGTAAACTAAATGCATTAGTTTATATGATTTCAAGGGACCACACAATAAAATGGAAATGGATATTTTAAATGTACAAGATCATGCTCATCCGATAGAAACTGCAAAATTTAAAGATAAAAAATAAGCAGGAGATTGTTTTTCCTAACTGGAATTATACATCTTATCTACGCTCAGTTCATGAAGATAATCATGATTATTTAATTGCATGTGGTTAGCAAAAGAATTAAAAAAAAACACAAACTTTCAACAAACAAAATTTGTTGTACATGAAAAGGTAACAAAAAAGGTAGCAGCCTAGACGAAAGAAAGTGACAATAAAAGCTTTGACAAGAACATAAACGACTAAATAAAAAAGAAAAAAATTATATCTAGTATGTTAATAATATAATTGAGATCATAAAAACTGGTACTAATCAATACATAAACACACTAGCTAAAATAAGAAGGAAACACAATAGCTTCAAACAATTAACAAAATTATGCATCTTGTGTACACCTATACTGTTTTGAAATAAATAAAAAGAACAACAAATTTCTCTTACAAAACACTACTTTCTAGAACAGTAAAAAAATCAACCGTAATCTATAGTAAGTTGCAAAAAGACAATAACAATGCAAGCTATGAATCCAGTCATCAGCTAAAAAATGCAGTTGCAATATAAAAACAATTTTGAACATGCATTTTTTGTTACTGGTGTTTAATGGTGATATGATACCTTAAGATACTTAATGATCAAAATCATGCCAATTGTGTAAAGCGTACTGTTTTGAAATAAAAAATTATGACCACTTTCTAGCACAAAAAACTACTTTCTAGTACTGACAAAAAAAAACTCCTTATCGATGAATTAAATCATAAAAAAAATTATATCATTTAAAAAATCCAGTTGCAAAATAAAAACAAACATCCATATTTTGTTTCTGGTGTTCAATGTTCATTTTCTATTTACTTTGCAACATTGTAAAACATGTTATTTGCACTAATGCAAGATTTATATCTGATAGGTAGCCTAAAAATCAACATTTGAATCAGCTCCTCTTTGTCATCAACTATCAACTCTTTTTGTAAAATAACTTCAAGCATGCTTTTAAATACAGTTGTCTTGAGATCTTTTTTCTCTCCTCGCTTGAACAGGAAAATTACACGAAATGTTTTATTGTAGCTGCTGGTCCTTTGGCATACTGGGCACTGTCCTACGTATTTTTTTTTTACGACAAGCTGAAAAAATTCCATAAATAAAATTATTTTACCCGAATTTATCTCGTTTTGCTATGTGGTACACCTTTTTCAAAGAGAGTTAGTTTATTTCATTAAAAGCCTTATTTATTATTTTCAGACTTCCTGTAAAATTGTCATCAATTTACCTGCGTTGTCACAACAGATGTAAACATCAACATCAGTGAAGTTAGTAAGAACAATTTCTTCAGGTGTTGTTTTTTCCAGTTCTTCCGAAAAATCTTGATCAAGGTTCGCAAAACTAAAATCTTCATCACTAAGGTTTACTTTAAGCAACAAACTTAAAGGATAAAAACAGAACTTATTAAACTCGGGTTTCAAAAAGAAAAAGTAATTATATAAATATCTGTTTAATTTATGACATTTCTATTATAAAGATTACTTCACAGGAAGATGTTGGGCAAGTTGTTAGCTGTTTTCTTGTTTGAAACACTTTTGGGTAATCATTTGTGACTTTAACAGTGTCCCCAACATTAAATGGACTCAAAGCATTCTTGTTGAATAAGTAAACTTTGGCGACACTGCTGGTGTCTTTGATCATGATTGATTTCACTGCTGAACTACCTTCCTGACGATACTTCAATGGTGAAACCTATTATATACACAAGTACACATTGAATTCTTAAAATATATAAGTACACATTGAATTCTTTAGGTATACATGCTTCGTTAAAGCATTGTAGAGAATTCTTATATGCAAATATTTCTCGTGTCAAAATAGTGAAAATATACAGATAATTTTCAATAAAAAAAACAATTGTGCAATTTGGTTATGTTTGTTAGTAGTGGAATCAATATGATATTGTTTTAATTACCTTGAATATCTCCCCAGTAACTTCCGATTTATCTGGTGACTGCAAATCATCCTTAAGCAGTCTTAGCTCTCCTTGTTGTGGTGCATTCTCAGGTAAATTTGGTACCTCTATTTCTTCACTGGTTTCCACTGATGCTGCATATGCAATTATACTTCTTGATGTTATCCATAGTTCGTTTCCTGTTTTCGTCAGTGCATTTTAGAATTTAAAGCTCATTCTCTCCTTGATCATGTCAAACCTTGCCTTTTGATAGATTCTAATTTTGTATGTTTCTGTGCCATTCCCACCAATTACGTTGAAAAAGTGCATTGTCCTGTTTGAGGTTTTGTTGCAATAGGACCGAAGTTCTTTTGATTTCTTTAAAACCTTTAATGTAACTGTCAATGTATCATCTGAAGATTCTTGAGACTAGAGAGAAATTATAACATTTTTTAAAAACAAGCACACCACACTCTAGCTCACTATATATGTATCTTAACCTAATAAATCAGACTTCAATCATTTACCAGCAAATGCAAAAGTACATTATTTGACACAAAATTAATATGCTATGTTTAAAATCACAAAATTTCTGCAAAGTGCTGTAAATCCAATTTTAACCCTGTTCGAAAAACTAATTTGCACAAATATTTCTAAAGTGAAAATCTTTATTAAAAATGTTTGGTTATTCACAAATATTGTACCCAATAACTTAAATTCTGCATCGTTTAAAGTGTTATGACTGAAACTTACAATAACCATTTATTTATTAATATTCTTCAGCCGTTCATATTCCACAATAACATCATCTGAAGCTTTTATTTTTGATGGATCAAAGTTGATCAAAATCAAGCCTGTGCTACAAGTTACCCTGCTTAGTGCAACATATGCCATACCAAATTCAAACACAGTACTACCTAAATCAATAATGAATTAAAGAAATTCCTTGGACTTGTGAATTGTGCACGCCAAAGATAACATTAAAGGAAACTGTGAACGTACAACATGTCTACCTCTATAAATAAACTTATGCTCATGTGGTTCTATTGCAACTGGACTATGAAGAGAGGATTCTTGTTTCATCAGTACTCTTCCAATTTTATAACCATCAGACTTCACATATATACATGATGGCTTATTGTTGTCACTTGAAAAAATAATATTCACAATTGTTCAAATAGCTCCATTAACCAAACCATTTTCAGTTTTAATATTCCTCATAAGCATAACTCTTGCTTCAACAGACACCATAAACAAGTTTCTTAACCCTCCAGCAATAGTATCATTGGAAGGAATACGATCACTTAAAACTTGTCCCATGAAATTATCATCCTCTGATGCATAAATATGATCTGCATAGATTCTGATGGTATTTGCTAATTAACTAAGCTGATTATTTTATACATTTCTACTTGCTGTCTTGTGGGATAAAAAGGTAAAAATTTAGAAAACTTTGTTTCATCATATTGTAATATACTTTTCAGAAAGGATATATCATTTTCTAGAGGCATACCAATACGTACTCTATTCAAAAGCAAATGATATGATAAATCAGAATTTTGTCTGTTATTTTCTTTTAAAAACATTGGTTGAAATAAATGCCAAAGTAACTCATTCTTGAATGCAAAATTTCCTTTCACAGGTCGCAACTGAAAAAAATCTCCAACAGCAATTATATTGCATCCCCCAATTGGAAGGTCACAATCTTTTATTTCTGACAACCGCCTGCTAATAAATGTTAAAATGTCACCACTGACCATACTTACTTCATCAATGACAACTGAATGGACATTTTCAAATTCTTTACGTACTTGTTTCAATGTGTAATTAGACAAACCTGCATAATTCAAAAACTGTGCCACAGGAACTCGTAACAATGAACGAATCGTACGACCATTTATATTATTTGCAGCAGTTCCAGTTGGAGCACATACAAGAACACAATTTGAATTTAAAACCCTTGCACAAAATAATTGTATGTATTCAATAATAACTTTTGTACATGTAGTAAAGGTTTTACCAACACCAACTCCACCTGTTAAAAATAAATGAAATCGCAACTCATTTTTTTCAAATTTAGATTTCACAAAACAAAATGCCTCCAACTGGGACGGTGTCAAAACTTTTCACACTTTCTCGAAATTCAACAATTGACATTGAACATGAAAAACTGTGCATATGCAAATCATCATCAAATATTTCTATTTTATTTTTACTTGTATTTAAAGATGCAGCTTCATTCACATCAGCAAAGAATAAATTTTCTAATACAAGATCATTATTCAAAGAAAACAGTGTCATTTTTGGTGTTTTCAGAAGAAGAGTTCCAGGCAACTCTGACATCAATTTCAGTTTCCGTATTGTATTTTCGATTTGTTCCGTGAATGAAAAGTTAATGAAATCAATGCTTGTATTGAATAACTGTCTCTTGTAAATGAATGCTTCTGTAGGGTTGGAATAGGGAAGAACAAGCTCATTTTCAGATATGTGTTGCAATAATAAAAGTAACATGGAATAAAAATGATCATCTGAAGATGGAGGAAAATGTGGAAATCGTACAACACTTGGTTTCTTGCATTTCTTCATAACTACATCATACTTTTCAATATAAATACGAGACAGAGAAACTCTCTTAAGCATTTCATTGCTACATTTCTTGTACCAGTAACAAAATTTGAATAAACAAATATCACTTAATTCCACAGGTTGACAATGATAATAATCAATAATATTTGTCTGAAACACTTCTGTAGAATTGTCATCTAGAATTTCAATTTCTTTTCTACTTTTCAAAATTCTGTATCTTTTGCTTGGTTGTCTTGTATTCAGATAAACAAAACACCTGGTTTCATGAATCAAATTCAAATTGCTTAATCTGAAAGCAGCTTCTTGGGAACTCAATCGTCTATGGCGCAAAACTGTTAGTTCTATTTTCAAAAACCGCTCATGCTGTGGAATAGGATTTTCTCTAAAGACATTGTGAATTAGTTGACCCAGTGCATTTTTTAACTCATCCGGCTCTGACTTGCAAATATAGCTACACACATACTATGCTGCACCCTCAGCATTACAAACCATCTGGATATCCATATTTGCTCTCCAGTGTCTAAATATATAAGGATTTTATGAATTTATCATCACATCTTTACTTGTTCTTTTTGTTGTGTGAAACTTTAAAACTTTCCTTTATTTTTATCTGACTAATTTATATTTCCAACAACAAAAGTTTTTTCACATTCTCGTTTTGGAAAACCAAATCTACATTAAGACTTAAATCCTTTACTGCAATAAGAAGTATGAGAATGACATTGTAATGTAGTCACTAATTGATTCAGTTCAGCATCATGCTCACAGTTGGGAATAACAGAACATATTGTTTTATCTATAAAACGAACCAGGGTTGGAATTGTTAAATTTGAAATTTCATTTGGTACATCTTCAATCCATATAAACATATGAATGTGTGGGCTTCCCCTATTTTGAAATTCTACTCTTGCAAAGTAATCAAGAACTTTACCTGAAGGATATTTTTCACTCTGAATAACATATTTCATTAAAGACTTAAGCTTGAATCTGCGCTCAAAGTATATTGAAGTCATTAAAGGATCACTTCTCATACCATTTCCAAAACTATTCCATTGTTTAGCTTCATTAAAATCAATATTATGTAACATTATTCCCAATTCTGGCCAATGCAAATCATCTGCTGATAAGTTCATGAAAAATGTTGGTGGACCTAAACATCGAAACATCGCCAGTAAATTATACAGCTGGTTTCTGAAATAAGCCACGGTTCCACGAATATTTTTCATCAACATGTAAGAATTTTCTTTCAACACAGCATTATTCTGCAAATTTTAATGTCACATGCTTTCACAGACACAGCATTATTTTGGCCCTTCTTTATTTGCATGTTTATATTTATCTCTGATTTCAGACAGGCAAGATCATATGAAACAGCAGAATGTAACAGATAAGTCAAATCTTTCCTAAAATTTCCATTTTTGTTATATAACATGTATTTAAAATACATAGAATTTGAAATTTTCATAGGTCTATTGTAATTTAAACCATTTTTACCATATGGAAAAAGCCATGGAAAAGCCATTTCCTCACCACTTTCCATTTCGTACACTCTTATAGGTTTTTCGGAAATATGAGGTACATTAATAATGCCCTCATTTCCGATTACAGAAATGTCGTTAGGTAATGTACTATTCATTAGTGTAAGGGTAACAAAATCTTGAAAATTATCCATTTCTTTGTCTGTCAATAATTCTTCATTTTCTTCAGAAATAGCAATGTGTTCATAAAGCAAGTTATTTCTTTTCAACCATAAAAGTGCCTTTTTAACTTTTTTGGGGGAAACAAAATATTTAAATTTTTCAGATTCTACATAACCTTTGTTTTCAAAATTCACAGCAAAAAAAACATCCATAATTAATACTTTTGGGTAGTTGATTTGCAATAACTTGCACATTTCTTGGCAAATTTAGAATCAACCCTCTTTTCAGCCATTTGACCCCCTGGTAAAATAATGACTGTCATAAATATCTGAATAAGTGCAATTAATCTTTTTCCAATTGATGACAAAGTTCGCAGTTCTGAAGGAATTTCAAATGTTTTCAAGCAATTAACTTCCATGCATAAATATGTAATTTCTTTTTTCTTTATTAAAGAATGACAAGTTTGACACAAGCCATCACTTCCATTAGTTGTTATATGTGTTAAGTTTTTTAGCTCTGCATTCTTAACTCTGTGAGTTTGTTTCCGAAATAAAAATCTGTCACACCAAGCACATGAAAAAGTTGGACATTCTCTTACTCTACCCTCATAAGCATGTACATGATTTTTATCATGCAAATAATTAATATCAATTCTTGTAGGAAATGCATCTCAATGATCTGATATTGTAAAAAAAACATGAAACATAATCAAAACCGCTAATACTGCCACCACCCCTATTCAAGTCTTTCAGTATCAAATTGTGTGCAGATCTTTCACTATTTTCAAAAGACACATTTTCATGAAAGTAATTTTGAGGAACATGAACTTCTTGTGCAACTTGCTTTCTCTTTTTTTTTTCATCGAACAAATTTTTTCGTTTGGTTTACAATAACTATGAAAATTTTTATTACTACTACATGTACTATTAAAAACTGGTAAAATCAGAAATTGTTTTGTTGCATGCATATCCATATTGCCTTTCTTTTTGCTCTTCACACAAGTTATTTACTTCATCTTCATTTGAGAGAAAAGAACTTCTTGAACTTGTCGCAATTGCACTACAATCAAAATTGTACCAAGGAAAAAGCAACGGAGTTATTTCATACCTCATATTGCTAAATAACGTTGTTACATATTGAAAAAAATCTTCAAAATTTTCAAACTGAAGCATGACAGCATTCCCATTTTCATTAGGAAAACCTAAAGAATCTCTTTGATGCGAGTCAAAAACATAAACAGTGTTGTCACATATATTACTATAAACTGCCACAGTATTTCCACCAAAAGTAACCAAATGAAAACTTGTTATTCCATAAGCTTCTAAGAAAGCATATTCAAATGACATTTCACCGGCATCTACATTAAAAACACCATTAACAACGCCATAATATCTGTCAAAAAATACTCTATCTCACCAGGTAACCCGTTCCACGAGTAAAATGTTTGTGGTAAATCTCAGTGAGATAAATATCCATACCCACGACCAGAGGACAAAATATGACCATAAAAATTTGTACCGTTCGCAACAGATTGATTCAAATCACTGGGAGATAATTTTGATAAATCAGGCATATGTTAACTTTAACAAACATGAGCAGAGCAACTAAAGCTATCGCAATACATTGTACACCATTATAAGGTTGGAATTTGGCACAGCCTTGATGGCAATTTACTTACAAACTTCTCACCATTTTTCCTGCTTGTGGAAACCGCAACCACGTGCGTTGTGAATCGTAAGATAAACGCAGTCCTCCTCCGAAAGTACCAAAGGAAGCGCGGGAAAAATTGCCGATCCTGATACATTGATTTTGAAAACAATGAAAAACTCTGAAAAGTTCCGAATAGATTATAGTCTCGATAAAAACCAGACAGGCATTGATCTTCTATACATTTACGAGAAATAATATTCAAATATTTTTTAAAAAAAAACATTTAACATATTTATACATTTACTTTTAATACAAATAGTAATAGATAAACATAATATTAATTCTAAAAAAAAAAACTATCCCGCAGAAACACATTAACACTTTTTAAATGTATATCAAAAAACGGACCGCTTCCTGGCGACCCGTAATAAAACCTAACCATTCGCATTATTCATTTATTTCATTTATTATACACGATATGTAAACTAAACAAAATTTATATAATTAAAAAAAATCAAAATATCAATTGTTTATGAATTTGGTTTCATCGTATCAAAGATATCTTACTTTGAAATTACTTGAAATTTTGCTCTGTTCATCTGATTTTGAAGCTATAAACACCGAACTTTTAAAGAAATCATTGAATATATTTTTCATATCCGTAGCAAACAGAAACACACCCACAATGCCACAAATTTATTGTTAACAGTTACGTCTCTTCTCTCGTCGACATATGGTGGGAAATGACGCTGCGCTTGTGTAGAAATCTTCTGAACTATACCCGGTATTGGTTTCTGTTTTCACAAAATGCAAATCGGTTGCCGTTCCACTCTGAGGTTCTAGTTCTCATAGTGTTTGAAAAAGGATTCATATTCGTTGTCCGAACAGTATGAGTTATAGATGCTTTTTTTGGTCTATTATTTTTAAATTTCATTTGCAGTTTACTTTCTATAATACGATACATGTACTTTTTATGCGTTTATTTACAACAGGGGACATATAATCAAGTAACCATCGAAAAGTCTTGCGTGACGCGATTTTAAAGGTCGTTTTATGCATCTTCTTTTGTTTTGAAAACATTTACACAGTATCCTTTTTAAAAAAAGGAATGTGTTACTTGCTTCACTCCCGTAAAAGATCATAATTACAATGGTGATATTTATCACATAGTCTATGCTCATAATGACGTTAAAATTTCGTATTTATTTTCCTTGTATCTCATTTAGCTATGAGCATGATAATTCAAAACTGCTGAAACATGAAGAACACATTCATTTGCCTTAATCAGAAGCAATAACTTAACAGTATTTTTAAGTACTCATCGCCCGCGTCCGATTGATTATCCAACATCTTAACTTACTACCGATTTAACTAAATATCTTTTTGCTCGGCATGTTTCTTTTTATGTGGCACATGTCTCGAATAAAACACAGTCAATGACTCTTGTTCACAAAAAAGCTGGTTACACTAAGGTAGAGTTTCGGTTGCTTCCGGATGATTGCTTTTACATGTAGTTAAGCATATCCATTGATATCTTTAACTCAAAGGGGAAATGGCATTTAAGAAAGAAGTTAAAATAAACAATTCAGCGTATAAAAAAACCCGATGATAATAAACTTAAACATGGTTTAATAAACGTACACTTTTCGATGTAAATATTATAGAAATCAGTTTCTTCAGGTTTTTGTCTTTTTTTTTTTTTTTTTTTTTTTTTTTTTTTTGCAAAAATCGACCCAGGGCCGGGATGCTCCTAAAAATAATTTATTCTTTTGAACAAAACTCAAAAGCTATCAAATATCTTAGATTTATTTTTACAGGCAGGCCGGTCCTGAATGATATCTAGGCCAAATATTATGAGCGCGGGCATGTTAAGGCTTTCCGATTGATTTTTCAGTGATGTGTAGAAAGTCACTTGTCTGTACGATATAACGTCATAATTAACGTTGACGTCACGATCTGCATTCCTGTCGATAGTTCTCAGAGAATGTAACTTAACGTTAAAAGTGAACTATATCAAACAAGTATAAAACCGCATGTTTCCTTGAAAATGTTATAGCCAACTTTGAAGAATATTAACAATATTGTAATAGCAGTATGATTGGTTCACAATGCAAATTTGATTGGAAATATATACTATAGGAAATGACAAAATAACTTAGATTTTCAAAACTGATTTTTTTTTCGGGAAATTCATCTCCCCTATAGGTCAATTCTTTTATTTTTCCTTTACTAAATTAAGGGAGTGGACATGAAAAAAAAAAATAACTCTTCTGCAATTAACTTTAAAAGTCCTCTGAAACTTGATAATGAAAGTTGTAGCTATTCAATTTATTTATTTTGAGATATTTTATCAATTAAACACTCTCAGTGAAAGGTTTATGGAGGTAATCCTTTATTTCCCAGCATGCATCTGTGCTCTGACGTAGATGAGACACATTGCTGCTGCTGACTGGGTCACTGTTACAAACTGATCGCATACGGGAAAATCATGTCTGAATGCCAAGCAAAATTTTGCACTATCGGAAGGGGACAAGGATTTAATACATTTTCTATTCCTGACCCTAAACGTGACTATGAATTGTGCAAAAGATGGATACATAAATTCGGGAATGAGAAATTAAACATAAAGACTTTTGTGTTTGCATATCATAAAATTGTATGTGAAAAGCAATTTGAAGAGGATTGCTTTGAAGATGATGATGAAGGTAGGAATTTGCTTTTATGTTTTTAATTTAAGTTAAATGTGCATTTGATAAACGAATGATTTTTTAGTACGGACAAAATATAAATATTTTGATAAACAATCTTCAATACATAGCATATCTCTTTAATAAAGGCACGACTGATGAATTTCAAACCAAGAAAAAAACTCAAAAAGGGGGCAGTTCCTACTATTTTCCTTGACAGCAAAACTCCAAAGAAAAGGGAAACAAGTGAAAAAAGAATAAAAGAGAAGGAAAAAGAGGAAGTGAGTACAGGGCAATTTTAATAACTAACGTGGATACAGTAAAATTCATGAACAGTGAATCTGTGCATTAAATAAATGCCTTAATTTGTATCATTCTTGAATTCACAGCTACTTGAAAATATTCTTGTCAATGCTGAAGATGATGACAATATAGATGAGCCAGGCTGTTCTTATGATACTGGGAGATCTGGACAGAAAAGGAAAGGAGACACAATTCCTGTGGGAAAAAAACCAAAGGTAAGAAATTTAAAAGTTTAATGTATATATCTATTTTGTAAAGTAAAAGCAAAGGAATATTACATTTAAAACCATACTGTTTTGTAGAATTCAAAGAACACTGTTGATGTTGGAATTCAGTTTGAATATATGGATGAAAGAATTATGAAAGGTATGGGAACACAATGTGACATAAGAACTGAAAAATCAACAGAATTCTGTGTCAACTGTAGATCAAGAGAAAACCATGGTCTAGCAACATCTGATCACGGATATTCAAAAATATTCCAAAATATTCCTTCAAAATCAGAAACTAACACTATTTTTTCTCTACACCTGTAAAATCTGCACAGTGCTTCTCGCATACATTTGAATGGGATGAATTATCGCCTGTCAAATCAATTACTACCAAAGATGACCCAGATTTCTCTTTCATTTCATCAGATCAGTCAACAATTTGACCAAATTTATCAAGTGATGAAGAGCAAGATGTTAATCCTACTGAGGATTCAAAATTTACTGTCTTTTGGTCATTTATCAAATCTCTTTTCTGTATGTTAATGTGCCAAGTTTGCCAACAACCGTTTGATGCCAATGCAACAAACCATTATGTCAATGTGACAGGATTGTCTGTGGAGTTTAAATGCATGAACAACCGTAAATTTACCTGGAAATCACAGGGAAACAAGCCATTGGTAACATTATCTTATTAGCAGTGGATTAACTTTCTCAGGTATTTCAAACTTTGCTAAGTGCATGAATTTACAAATAACATCTAGAAAAACTTTAATCAATAACAGCAAAACATTAGTGTTACCTGTCATTGATATGTACTACAGAGAACAACAAAATGATATTCTTAAAAAAATGAAAAGAAAACCCCTAGTAATTTGTGGAGATAGTAGATGTGATTCTTCAGGTTTCAACACTAAATACTGTACATATACAGTCATGAAGGCAATGACTTCTGCAATTTTAGATTTTAATGTTGTCCAAGTAAGTAAAACGGGGTCATTTTCTACAATGGAGTTAGAAGGATTTAAAAGATGCTCGTCAAAATTAAAACAATCCAATATATCGATAAAAACTTTAGCAACTGACAGACATGTACAAATTCGGAGTTTTCTTTTAAAAAAAACACCCTGGTATTAAGCATCAGTTTGATGTTTGGCATTTAGTAAAAAGTATATGTAAAAAGCTTATGGTAGCATAAAAAAGAAAGGATGTGAAGATTTAGCTCCTTGGATAAGGGGTGTAAACAATCATATTTGGTATTGTGCATGTCGATGTAGAGGTGACCCTGATTTGCTTGTTGAAGGTCTTTATAACATTATATTTGTAATGTGCACGAATTTCCTGGTAACAATTATACAAAATGTGGTCACCCTAAAATCTCAATAGAGGAAACAAGAAAGAAAAAATGGCTGCAGAAAGGTAGCAAGGCCCACAAAGCCCTATTGACTGTTATTTTTCACAAAAGACTTCTAAAAGATATTCTCCAGTTGAATCTGTTTTGTCATACTGGTGAAATTGAGGTATATCATTCAATGATGCTGAAGTACATTCCAAGGCGTCAAGAATTCAAATATGAGCAAACGGTAGCCCGTACACAATTGTCAGCTATTGACCATAACTTCAATATTTGGAGAAATCAAAAAACTACGAAAGCCGAGAAGGATCATTCGAAATACGAAATTCAAAATACGAGATTCGAAATACGAGATTCAAAATTCGAAATTCGAGATTCAATATCTAATCAACCAATCAAACCAAGGATCTGAAAACACGTATCCTAGCGACATCAAACTGTTCTAAATAAAGATCATTTGTACATGCTCTTATATACAAATAAATGCTATGTTCACTTCTCTCTAGCTAACTAAATAATTATTTGTATTTATATTTACACAGAATATTCAAGTAGACTAGTAATAATGCAGTGTGTTTCGCGGATCTAAGTGATTTTGTTTGCCCTGGTGCATTTCCACCTGATGCGTTTGAACCCTGGGGTATTTCACCACCAGTGGTTTAAACCCCGGCTTTATTCCCCCCTTTTGTGTAGAAATGCGGTTATGGTAGAGAGCTTCATAAGCGGAGCCAATTTTTTTCGGTTGGGGGTACCTAGGCCAATTTTCAATAATTTTACTATGTAAATTTAATAAGCTTTAATTTTCCCAAGGAAAGTCCAGACCCCCTGACCCCCTCCTTTATAGCTCCGTGCATGAAGATTAGTATCTAAAATATGTTTTAATCAAAATATAAATAATCAGTCCGGTTTCACCAATAAATATAAGCATTACTTATCGTTTTTTATGTATACAGGCATACACTAGTACTATGATTATAAACTAATCATTGAAATATTATCACATCATACGGAATTAGTAATTAATACAATTTTTTTTCCTTTTCTTGGGTAAACAACTTATTATGAGTCTTACTTTTGGCATTGTTTTAAATATCGAAGGATACATATTCTGTACAATTAAAGGTAGGGATAATAGGGTGCCAATTTGTTCACATTGCCGATTTCTTGTGCAGAGAACAGTAAAATTTTAAAAATTTGATTGTGCATGAATATTTTAAAATTTATTGTTGTAGTTTGTTATAATTCATTCATTGATATATCAACAAGACAGAATAGAAGGTATAGACAGGCATATGTATCACACCCAAGTTGAGTGTCTCTGTAGTTTCCTACCCCCTCCCCACCCCCCCCCCCCCCACCACGCACCAAAATTGACAATAATTGCATATAAATCATACAA